>NW_015167749.1:21090-21208 GCF_001447785.1 Gekko japonicus
AAAGACCTTGATTTTAGCAAAGTTGATGGTTAGATGTCCTTCTTTACGCTAAGTTGTGAGTTTCCAGAGTGCTCTTCTGAGCCCTACCTCGGTATACGACAAGATAGCCGTGTCATCG
>NW_015167749.1:21292-21622 GCF_001447785.1 Gekko japonicus
CTTGCAATTTTTTGCTTTCGAACTGCTAGGTTGGCAGGAGCTGGAACTAGAGATGGGAGCTCACTCTGTCATGTGGCACCCGGGTCTTGAACTGCTGAACTACTGACCTTCCACAGCCCTTGCAATTTTTTGCTTTCGAACTGCTAGGTTGGCAGGAGCTGGAACTAGAGATGGGAGCTCACTCTGTCATGTGGCACCCGGGTCTTGAACTGCTGAACTACTGACCTTCCACAGCCTGCAGTCCAGCATCTTAACCACTTGAGCCACCGCATCGGTATATAGAAGGGTGGAAATTGGTCTATTCACCATGCCCCAATCCCTGGGGAATCT
>NW_015167750.1:0-572 GCF_001447785.1 Gekko japonicus
AAGAGAAAAAAAGAATTCATGACGACAATATCCAGAAACAACAAAAAGAAACGAAAATGAAATGAAAAGAAAATATCATAGAGAGTTGGAAGGGGCCATACAGAGATCATCTAGTCCGACCCCGAGCCCAAGGCAGGACCAGCCTAGAGCATCTCTGACAAATATTCGTCCAGCCTCTTCTTGAAAGCTGCCGGTGAAGGGGAGCTGATTCCACCTTTGAAGAACCACTCTAACCGTGAAAAAGTTCTTCCTAATATCCAGCTAATACCTTTCTGCATGTAACTTGAACCCGTTGCTTCGGGTCCTCTCCTCTGCTGCCGACTGGAACCGCTCCTTGCCCTCCTCCAAGGGACAGCCTTTCAAATATTTAAAGAGAGCGATCATGTTCCCCCCTCAGTCTCCTCTTCTCCAGACTAAATATTCCCAAGGCCCTTCGCCTTTCCTCGCAGGCCTCAGTCTCCAGACCCCTGATCGTCCTCTATTCAGCCTTGGTCAGTTTGCATCCACTGTTGGTCGACCAAGCCGGTTAGAGATGGGAGAGAGCCCCCCCCCCGCAAGATGTCCTTGGATTG
>NW_015167750.1:598-1286 GCF_001447785.1 Gekko japonicus
TTGATGCTTGGGGGGGGCAACAGGGGGGGCTTCTAGTGTCCTGGCCCTACTGCTGGACCTCCTGATGGCACCTGGTATCTTTGGCCACTGTGCGACAGAGTGTTGGACTGAATAGTTCATTGGCCTGATCCAACATTGGCTTCTTTTATGTTCTTATGTTCTTAGACGTGGGACCAAGAGATTAGGGTTCCCAACCTCCAGGTGGGGGCTGGAGATCTTCCGGGATGACAGCTGATCTCCAGGCGACAGAGATCAGCCCCCCCTGAAAGGCGACAAAGATCAGCCCCCCCTGAAAGAAAATGGCTGCTTGGAGGAGGGACTCCATGGAAGGGCATCCCGCTGAGGTCCCTCCCCTCCCCTTCCCTCCTCAGGCTCCACCCCCCCAAATCTCTAGGTATTTCCCGACCCCAATCACTGTCCGCCCTGAGTGTCTGAGACACGATTGGGAAGGGGCAGAACGACTGGGGCTTGGCTCTGTTTCCGCCTGGCAGTGGCCCACCGGGACCTTTCCCTGTCAGCGTAATGGCCTGTCCACCCCTGGCCTTCCTTGCAGTGAGTTTAATGAACATAGCCCAGCACAGGTTTCAGCTGGGACTCAGCCGGGCAGCATTTGGCTTGGCATGCAGAAGGCCCCAGGTTCAATCTCTGGCATCTCCCGTTAAAAGGATCAGGCAGGCCCAGGGTAGCC
>NW_015167750.1:1316-2765 GCF_001447785.1 Gekko japonicus
AGAAGAAGAAGAAGAAGAAGAAGAAGAAGAAGAAGAAGAAGAAGAAGAAGAAGAAGAAGAAGAAGAGATTGGATTTATACCCCACCCTTCACTACCCAAGGGAGTCTCAGAGCGGCTTACAAACTCCTTTCCCTTCCCCTCCACACAACAGACAGAACCCTGTGAGGTGGGTGGGGCTGAGAGAGCTCTTTCGAGGACTGCTCTTGAGAGAACAGCTCTGAGAGAACTTGTAACTGGCCCAAGGTCACACCAGCAGCCCTGATCAGTATTTGGACGGAAGACGACCTACTTAGTCCAGGCTCTCTATGTAGAGGCAGGCAATGGCAAACCACCTCTGAATGTCTCGTCCTGAGAACAACATGAGGGTTCGCCGTAAGTCAGCTGCAAATTTTCAACATTTTACACACACGGTAGATGACGACATGACAGACCTCAGCCTGAGACCCTGGAGAGCCACTGCCGGGGAGAGCGGACAATACTGACTTGGACGAACCCAGGATCTGAGTCAAGACAGGGCAACTGCATGTATTCATGTGCACAAGGGGCGTCTCTGACAATCGGCCCAAGGGGAAAAGTGCCCAGAATTCATTGGGGCCGGAAGGGTGGGCTGGGCAGCGCATGTTGCTGAAGGAAACAACGTCAGCACGAGCTGTCCCCTGTGTGGTTCCAGTTTCCCTGCATCTTGACAACTTGGCCAACGTTGAAATCCCACGCTGGATGTGTTTCCCACCCATCCCCAACCGAGGGGCGGAGAATTACAAGTATGCTGGGAATATAATGAAAAAGGGAAGCCATTCAGATGCCATTTGCCCCAAAGTTTAGGGCATTTTAAGCAAAAAGCTACTTGGGAAATGCAAACAAACAAATAAGAACCCCCCCCCACATATACACACACACAAGTGATGAGATCATAAAGGAAGGGCTCTGGCACTCTAATTTCTTGGAAACAGCGTGGGGATCGTGGTTCTTATTTTCACACTTGGTGGTCATTTACCCATGTACGATCTTTTTGGCAAAGTGCGCAGTATCAAATTTATAATACTACTAATTATTCTGTTCCCTTAATTTTGTTGAATCTTTGGAATGACTTAAAGATAGATCCAGTTGGCTTAAGAAGGTTCAGGACCCCTGGTTTAAACCCTGGCTTACGCAACAAACTCTGGTTAATCCATAGGAGTGGTTTTAGATGTAAGAAATCAATCCTAGTTTGTGCTTGAATCCAGGGTTGCCTTCTTCCTGATGTCAAACCCTTCCTGCAGTGGTGTCTCTATGCACAGCCACAAGAGGTGATGCCATTTGACATATTTAACAGTGAGTTAGAATTCACGGAGGAGAGGTTAGTAAATGACTACTAGACTTGCTAAAAGAAGGAACCCCCCGAATGCCGGTGCTGGGAAGTATCAGGAGAGGGCCTTGGCCTCTGGGCCAGTTCATGGGTCCTCCAAGCAA
>NW_015167750.1:3339-4859 GCF_001447785.1 Gekko japonicus
TTATTCTGTAGCTTAGTAACAGAGTTTAAATGTATACTGAGGGATACCCACTGCTGGACCTCCTAATGGCACCTGGTATTTCTGGCCACTGTGTGACCCAGAGTGTTGGACTGGAGGGGCCACTGGCCTGATCCAACATTGGCTTCTCTTATGTTCTTATGATAACACACATGCTGACAGCACTGAGCTCTTTCCTGCTACCTCTGTACCCTTTTAGGGTACAAAATCTATTAGTTTGGCATATAGAACAACATGCTATTTCCCCTTCGAGTAAAGTATGCAGCAGGAAACCCGAGCATGGATAAAGGAACGCAGCCATAAGCCCTGTCACCGTTGCTTATACCTTTCCTCAACATGTGACCCGAAGGCAGCGCCCATATTTCCAGGTCAACAGAAGGGTTTAGTCAGCGGAAGCACAGGAGGAGGTTTCCAGAGAGAGGCCATCTGACAGCCATGCGGATTCTGTGAACTTGGGCAGATCACGAGAAGGGAGGGCAGGAAGGGTTGCCTCAGTGCTTAGTTCTCGTGGCCCTTTCTGACATGGGGTCAGGAAGCCATTTTCCTCCAGGCCAGTTTGGCTGGAGATCCTGGAGGGTTTTTCGTCATCTTCTGAGCATGGAGCAGGGGTCACTGGGCGTGTGGAGGGGGAGGTATTTGTGAATTTCCTGCCTTGTGCAGGGGGTTGGACTAGATGACCCTAGAGGTCCCTTCCAACCCTATGGCCCTATGATTATAAGACCTTGAAACTGTTTGCTCAGGGCAAGGTGCTGGCATCACCCTTTAAAGCCCTCGATCAGCATACCCTAAGGACCACCTTCTCCTGCTTCACCCACCTGCTCACCCCTGTCATTCTTCAGAGCCCCCGCTTCGGTTGCTACCCCCCCCGTGAGGCTAGATAGGGGGTGGCCTGCGAGAGGGCTTTCCCCCTACCCACGTCTCCTTTTGGCCATGCTTTGAATGTTGGTGCTTCTTACCCACTGGGTTTTATATTTTTATAGAGCCCAGGTGTTACAGCAGCTATTCCCTTGGCGTCAGTGACAATTATAATGTCCGGCCACCAAGGGCCCCTGTGACAGCAGACAGGGTTCCCTCTAAGCTGAGTTAGTGTGAGTTGGCTCACAGTTTTTTAGCCTCCGGCTCACACATTTTTGTCTCAGCTCAGGAAGGAGGGCTCCAGAGCAAACTAAATTATGCAGTAGCAAAATCGCTCGCTCACAACTTTATGCCCGTAGCTCACAAAGTAGGATTTCTGCTCAGAAGACTCCACAGCAGAGAGGGAGCATAGCCCAGGGAAGGCAACACAACGCAAACAGAGGCCAGCTTTTCATCTAGAGGGGCGGGCTCTGCCTATATGGAGGTCTGTACAGAATCCCAGGGCTCATGAAGTCAAGCCAAGTTAGCAGCACAGCTTAAAAGCCACACAAGTGTCAAGCCCTACTACTGACATGAGAGAAACAGGCTGCCCACCTATTCCAGGGATCACATGCTTTCAAGCACACCTGTGTCCCTTTAGTGACGGT
>NW_015167750.1:4982-12419 GCF_001447785.1 Gekko japonicus
TGCCTAGCCGGGAGCTCAGGTGGGGATCAAAGGGGTTGGCCAAAGGAGATCCAGAACCAGACTCTGTGTATGTGTGTGTGACTCTTGTGTTTCTAGCTCAGCTGCCAAACCTTGACCTGAGCCTCAAAGCTGTCTCTCATTGGTGGTAGCCACATCCCAAGGGATGGAGGCGGGGACCAGTGATCCCTCTAAGCAGAGTGAGTGTGAGCCAGCTCACAGATTTTTTTAGCCTCCGGCTCACACATTTTGGTTTTGGCTCAGGAAGGAGGGCTCCGGAGCAAACTAATTTAATGCAGCAGCCAAATCGCTCGCTCACCACTTTAATGCCAGGAGCTCACAAAGTAGGATTTTTGCTCACAAGATCCACAGCTTAGCGGGAGCTTTGGGACCCCCTCCTCCGGAACTACATTTCTGATAGGGGATGGGTTGTTCTTGCATTACAACGTAGCAGGGAGCAGGCCCGTAGCCTGTGTGGGGCCCTGGGGGCCCAGCCTTCCCACGGGTTTTGTGGGCCCCCTCCCCGATCACGTGTCACGTGACCCGACGGCTCCTGTGCATCCTGTCCCAGTCTGGGGAGGGAAGGAGCGAAGGACGGGTGGGCGGGCAGAGCGAGCGGCGAGAGGAGCTGCGGCAGCACTTGGAGCTGCTCCCGCCAAGGTCCCCAAAGGCACCGGGGAAGTTTTGGTGCGTCCCGCCAAGCACGCACGCGGCTCCCCTCGCCACCGCTTCCTGCCTCCCTCTGCTCACTGCTTATTTAAACTTATTTAAAGGCCCCCTGAATTACAAAATCCTGGCTACGGGCCTGGGTTTATGCCAACATAATCTGCTGTGCTTTTTGTCTCTTTGAATATCACTGCAGACGAGTTCAGATGAGCAAGTCATCAGGGGAGCATTTGAGTCCACAGCTACAAAAATGAGGTCTGCCGTCCACACTTCCCCCTGCTTTCCGCATCCTCCAGGCACATGCAGGAAAGAGTCTGGGGGAAGAGAGTGTCTCATTTAACTTGGGGAATTGTTAAGCGGCAGACGGTATGGATTAGACACTAATCAATCGACATGCCAGCAATTTACACATTAGGGGATATGCAGAGGACCAATGGAAAGGAGCATCCAATTCACCATCTCTGTTTTGAGACCTGCGACTTGTCGCTGGTTAAGCTAAGATGTTGGCACTTGTGGTTGCAACCGAGGGTCTACACACTGCAGGCAGTGCCCAGCCTGATTTCCCATGGCAGAAAGGGATGTCCATCCTGGAGATGGGAAAACAGAGCTGGAAAAGAGCTTTCCTTTCTCAAGGTGAACGGTTGCTAGACCTAGGCCCCGGTCACACAGGAGGTTTTGGCCCGGAAGAGGGACAGATCGGGGGCGCAGCAAACAGGCGCGATCAAACTGCAACATCTGGGAAGTGGCGCGCACCTGTCCCCGATCCGTCCCTTCAGCCGGAAAACCCGCTGCAAAAAAGAACCTGCACTGTGAAAACGCTCTTGATCAGCTCCACAACGTTGGTGTTGTGGTGGGCCCCCTGAGAAAAACATGCCCCCCCGGAGCAAAAAGTTGTTAGCTACGGGCCTGGCAGGGAGTCTTCTGGTGTACACAACTAACACTAAGGAGACACTCTACGCCCACGCCCTGACTTGGAGGGACCAGGCTAGTCCAGTCTTGGAGATCTCAGGAGCTAAGCAGGGTCAGGCCTGGTGAGCATTTGGATGGGAGACCACCAAGGAATCCCAGGGTCGCTGTGCAGAGGCAGGCGATGGCCAACCGCCTCTGTTCACCTCTGGCCTGGAAAACCCCACGAGGCGTCGCCATGAGATGGGTGCAACCTGAGGGCACTTTTCGCCACCGCTATAATAAGTGTGATTGTTTAGTCAGCCGTTGCAAACATTTCTATGCCATTTTTCTTAAAGTAGCTCGTAAAAAAATCATCACAGGCTCAAGGACAATCTCAAATGCATAAAGACTGTCTACTCTGGTCCTGCTAGTGGACCTCCTGATGGGACCTGGGTTCTGGCCACTGTGTGACACAGAGTGTTGGACTGGAGGGGCCACTGGCCTGATCCAACATTGGCTTCTCTTATGTTCTTATGTCTGGCGCACAAAGTATAGATAGGAACTCTCTGTCTGGGGCAAGGGATGCTCTGTGTTCTTGGTGCTTGTGGGGGTCAACAGTGGGAGGGCTTCTGGTGTCCTGGCCCCACTGCTGGACCTCCTGAGGGCACCTGGTATTTCTGGCCACTGTGTGACACAGAGTGTTGGACTGTATGGGCTGATCCAACATTGGCTTCTCTTATGTTTTTACTCTGTGAAATGCGTCAAATACCAGGGGCTGCTTAGGCGTGGGTGTATTCCAGGAATTCTCTCTGTTCCACTTTCAGGATTTGGGTCCCACCAGCTTCGGCCGTTCATTGCCCAATAAGAGCACACGTTTAGCTAGTTGTGTCTTACCCCACATGACAGAACTGCTGACTGGCTGACAGCTTTCCCGGTTCCTTTCCTGTCCTGCTGACCCAAAAAGGGATGGCACCTGAGCAAAAAAGCTGCTCTGGAAACATTGAAGGCAGAAACAGCTCCAGAATGGAAATGAACGACCATTTTCAAAGACCGAGAAGAGCGGCGAGGGAATGTTTTTATATAGCCTGTCTGAAGATGTGGTTGAGGGGGGCGTATCATTAAAGGCTGGGCTATTTCTGGGCAGGAGCGCACAGGAACGGAGTTCCGGCTAGCTTCAGAGTTGGCCACACCCACTACAGCCAAAACCTCTGCACATGCCTGGCTGCAGGGGGAAGGCCTGGAGAGTGACCCCCCAAGGGCCAGCTTGCCCGGGTGCCCCAGAGCCGTGGGGTGCCTGGACAAGCCAAGTGAAGGCAGTTTAAACTGCCTTCCCTTCAAGGGGGGATTGTCTGGGCTCCCCACAGCCACAGGGCACCCAGGCAAGCCAAGGAAAGGCATGGGGTGTGGCCTAATATGCTAATAAGCTGTGCTATCTGTGGTATGGCCTAATATGCTAATGAGTTTCTGCTATTGGGTGTGGCCTAATATGCTAATGGGATCCTGCTGGGCTTTTTCTACCAAAAAAAAAGCCCTGATCAAAGGACTGATGCCATAACAGAACAAGTAACAAGTAATCAAACAGAACCAAATTCTGAACAGTACTCAGTTGGCGACTCCCTTCTTTTTAACGACCCTTTAATTGTATGTGCTTCCGACTTGTGGTGACCCTGTGAATTAATGACCTCCAAAACATCCTGTCGTCAACAGCCTTGAGGAGGAGGAGGGAGGAGATTGGATTTATACTCCGCCCTTCACTCGGAGTCTCCTAGCGGCTTACAGACTCCTTCCCCTTCCCCTCCCCCCAACAGACACCCTGTGAGGCAGGGGGAGCTGAGAGAGCTCTTGCAAGAACTGTCCTTGAGAGAACAGCTCTGACAAAACTACGGCTTACCCAAGGTCATCCAGCAGCTGCAGGTGGAGGAGGAGTGGGGAAGCAAACCCGGTACTCCCAGATTAGAGTCCGCGCACTTAACCACTACACCAAACTTGCTGAGGCCTTGCAAACGGAGGGCCGTGGGTGGCTCCCTTGATGGAGTCCATCCATCGCATGTTGGGTCTTCCTCTTTTCCTGCTGCCTCCCACTCTCCCTGGCACTGTTGTCTCTTCCAGTGACTCTTCTTGTCTTCCCGTAAGGTGAGTAAAGGATGATAGCCTCACTTTGGTCAGTGTAGCTTCTAGGGAGAGTCCAGGCTTGATCTAGATAACCCACTTAGTTGCCTTTTTGGGAGTCCACACAGTATCTGTCAAACTCTCCTCCAACACCACATTTCGAATGAACCCACCTTCTCCCTGCCGGCTTTCTTCATTGTCCCCTGGCCCCACTGGTGGACCTCCTGATGGCACTGGTATTTCTGGCCACTGTGTGACCCAGAGTGTTGGACTGGATGGGCCTTTGGCCGGATCCAACACTGGCGTCTCTTATGTTCTTATGTTCTAACTTTCACACCCACACATAGTAATGGGAAATACTGTGGCATGGATTAACTTGATCTTGGTCACCAGCGATACATCCTTTAAGGTTCTTCCCTAGCTCCTTCACGGCTGCCCTTCCCAGGATCAATCCCCTCCTGATTTCTTGGTTGCAGCTTCCCTTTGGGTTGAGGGTGGTGGAGTCAAGGCAAGGCTAAAACTCTGGGGGCAGAGCAGCATCGTTGGGCAGACAACGGCGGGGCCAATTCAATCCATACGCAAAAGTTCCCCAAGCGGAGTGTGCCAGCAGGCAGGCAGGTGACTTCCGATCATGAAGGCAACGAGCCAACACAAACGTCTATGCACTCGATGGTATCCAGGGTTCCCTCTAAGCTGAGGTAGTGTGAGCTAGCTCAGTTTTTTAGCCTCCGGCTCACACATTTTTGTCTGAGCTCAGGAAGAAGAAGAGGAGATAGGATTTATACCCCGCCCTTCACTTGGAGTCTCAGAGCGGCTTACAAACTCCTCTCCCTTCCCCTCCCCACAACAGACACCCTATGAGGTGGGTGGGGCTGAGAGAACTCTGACACAAACTGCTCTTTTTCAAGGACAGCTGTGCCAGAGCTTGTGACTGACCCAAGGTCACATCAGCAGGTGCAAGTGGGGGAGTGGGGAATCAAACCCGGTTCTCCCAGATTAGAGTCCACGCACTTAACCACTACACCAAAGTGGCTCCAGTGCAGACTAATTTATGCAGCTGCCAAATCGCTCACTCACAACTTTCTTGCCAGTAGCTCACAAAGGAGAATTTTTGCTCACAAGATGGGAGTGACATTAGCTACCTTCCTGTCCTCAGGAATGGAGGCAGATTTTAAGGAAAGATTACATATTTTTGTCAGGAGATCCACAAGTTCACATTTGAGTTCTTTCAGAACTCTCGGATGTATGCCATCTGGGCCTGGTGATTTATCAGTTTTTGAGTTGTCTATCTGTTTTAGGACCTCCTCTCTCGTCACCTCAATCTGACTCAGGTCTTTCAACACCCCTCCCGAACTCAGCGGTTCTGGAGTGGGCAAGCACTTCTCATCTTCCACAGTGAAGACAGAGGCAAAAAATGCATTCAGCTTCTCAGCCATTTACCTATCATCCTTCAGTATCATCCAAGGGCCCCACTGCCTCCCTGGCTGGTTTCCTGCTTCTAATGTATTTGAAGAAAGTTTTATTGTTGTTTTTTATGTTTTTTGCTATATGCTCCTCATATTCCCTTTTTGCCTGCCTGACCACAGACTTGCATTTTATTTGCCATAGCCTGTGTCCCATCTTATCAGCCTCACTGTGACTAGCTTTCCACCGCTTAAAGGAATCCTTTTTACCTTTTACAGCTTCCATTACTTTGTGTTCTATGAATAATTTTAATTGTATTTATATATGCACTTTTATGTAAGCCGCCCTGAGCCTGCCTTGCCAGGGAGGGTGGGGTAAAAATAGAATAAATAAATAAGTAAGTAAGTAAGTAAGTAAACATCAGTTCTCCTGGAGAAGAGGACTACTTTGGGCGGTGGACTCTATGGTGCATTACACCCTGCACTGAGGTCCCTCCGCACCCCAAATCCTGCCCTCCCCAGGCTCTGCCCCTCAGATCTACAGGTCTGGCCTTCTCCTTAGTAATGCCAACCTCCAGGCGGCACCTGGAGATCTCCAGCTATTACAACTGATCTCCAGATGACCAAGAGTAGTTCTCCTGGAGAAAAGGGCTGCTTTGGGCGGTGGACTCCATGGCGCATTACACCCTGCAATGAGGTCCCAACCTCCC
Organism: Gekko japonicus; assembly: GCF_001447785.1. Classification (NCBI taxonomy): domain Eukaryota; kingdom Metazoa; phylum Chordata; class Lepidosauria; order Squamata; family Gekkonidae; genus Gekko; species Gekko japonicus. Next base: position 10,756 of record NW_015167750.1, read on the forward strand.
AGTGGGCCCTGGAAGTCTCCAGAGAACCACTGCGTCCAGCTGCCAACTGATATCACTCCCCCCCCCACGCGCAACCTCAGGATACAACCTCAATGGTCTACATCACAAGCACTTCCCAGGGCAAAAAAAGACAGCTCGCACCAAGCAAACACACTGATGCTAAACGTCGAAAGGCCACAGCCGAGACACTCACCTGGAGCCTCTTTCTAGAGCTCGTTGTATTTCCTCCCACAATGGGCCTTACTCCTAGTTTGAAATAACTGTTTAATAAGAAGAAGCTACATAGGGGCATGTGCAGAATCCTTCCCCTGCGCCACTGAATGGAAGGTCCCCCGCCCCTCCACAGGGTTACAGACTGAAGGCATCCCTCCCCTACGGATTAAGGCCCCAGCATCTCTTTGTTTAGCAATTATGCCCTGGTCTAGGGAATATGCACACGCCCGTTTCCATCTGTCGAGAATCCAGTTCTTCACCCTTCATCTCCCGCAACAAAAACCAGATGCTGGCGGCGGCGGGGGGGGGAATGCTTCTCCCCCGTTCTTTGTCTTGCAATAGGTAAGTTCTCCTTTACTGGGGCTTCCCTGTTTCCTCCTGTGCACTTCCTTCCTTTGTACTGAGACCTCACTTGGGCGTAACGCAACAACAGGGTTGAGTCTGGAAAGAAAAGTCCCTCCGAGGGTGTGGAGCAGGGGGGTCCCCAACGTTTTCCAGCCTGCAGGCACTTTTGGAATTCTGGCACTGCATGGTGGACGTGGCCACAAAATGGCTGCCACAAAATGGCTGCCTCAAGAGGTGGAGCTGGACACAGCCACGTGCCTTCAGTCACACTGTGAAGATTCTTGTGTTGTGGCGGCATCTGTAGCCAAGACCACATTTTTTAAAATCTGCATGGCCAATCAAATCTCCAACAGTCATTCAGAGGTAGGGCTGCCAAGCCGCGGTGAGGGATCCGCACGTCTTCACAGGATCCCTGCCGCGGGGGACAGCGATATGCGTTGCACCGCCGTCGCGTTGCACCGCCGTCGCGTAGCGTCACATCCTAGCGACGGCGGCGCAACGCGTATCGCTGTCCACCGTGGCAGGAATCCTGTGAAGATGTGCGGATCCCCCGCCGCGGCTTGGCAGCCCTATTCAGAAGCCTAGCTGGGCAAAAGTGGACACAGGGAACTTTGTCTCGCTCTCCCCAGATACTGGAACTTGAGGGCACCCAGTGAACCTAAAGGGCAAAAGGTTCGGGGCAGATAAAAAGAAATACTACTTTACACAGGGGATGATTAAAATGTGGAATGTGTGACACTTGGGGGTAGAGCCTGTGGGTGCCACCTCAACTCCCCCCCACACACATGTTTCTTTGTACACAAAGCAATACAAGAACTCCATGAAATTGGTGAACAGTCAGGTTAGAAATGGATAAAAGGAAGTCCTTCTTCACCCAAAGAGTGATTCACACTTGGAATTCACTGCCACAGGAAGTGGTGGGTGCTACAAGCATGGGTGGCTTCAAAAGAGAATTAGATAAGCACAAGAAAGGGGACCCGCGAAAATCGCGGGAGGAGGAGCGGGGGAGCTCCACACAGAGCAAGCGGAGAAGGAAGAAGCAGGTAAGCTTCTCCCCCCATCCCGTCGGTTCCCCCGTCTCCTCCGCCCCCCTCAATTACCACCCC
>NW_015167750.1:12604-15988 GCF_001447785.1 Gekko japonicus
GCTCGCTCCCCTCCCCCCCCGCACTGAAGCGAGGCAGTTCGCAGAGCGTTCCCTGTGCATGCGCAGGGAACGCTCTTTTAGTTTTGGGGGGATATAAATATCCCCCCGATATTTTTTTACAGGTTTCAGATTTTTGTCCACACCTGGGGACCAGTGTTCCCTCTAAGCTGAGTTAGTGTGAGCTAGCTCACAGTTTTTTAGCCTCCGGCTCACACATTTTTGTCTTGGCTCAGGAAGGATGGCTCCAGAGCAAGCTAATTCATGCAGTAGGCAAATCGCTCGCTCACCACTTTAATGCCAGTAGCTCACAAAGCAGAATTTTTGCTCACAAGACTTCACAGCTTAGAGGGAACATTGCTGGGGACTGCCCCAAGTGTGCACGAAAATCTCCCTCCCCCCCCAGGTGCCCCTGATGCGCGGATTTAGATATCCGCACGCATGGGGCACCTTTCGCTATTAGATATATAGATATGGAGCAGAGGTCCATCAGTGGCTGTTAGCTACAAGGTATAGATAGGAACTCTCAGTCTGGGGCAAGGGATGCTCTGCCTTCTTGGTGCTTGGGGGGGGCAGCAGAGGGAGGGCTTCTAGTGTCCTGGTCCCACCACTGGACCTCCTGATGGCACCTGGTATTTCTGGTCACTGTGTGATACAGAGGGTTGGACTGGATGTGCCACTGACCTGATGCAACATTGACTTCTCTTATGTTCTTATGTTCTTAACCATCCGAGCAAGTCTACGCTGAATTCTGGGTCTGGAGTTGCAGAGGTGCCTGGACTACTGGATTTACTTTTCACATTGACATGAAACAACTTTTGTATCAGGGACCAAAATACAACTTCCCCATGACTGTGAAGTTTCGAAGTGCACATTTGTCCTTCTAGTACTGTACATTATTCCCTCTCTCCTCCCCCCCCTCCCCGCCCACCCAGAACTGCACATGTTGTGTCCGGTGGCACATTTTAAAAAAAGCAGCCCTGTGGCAAGAAGAAAACATTGAAACCATTCCCAGGCACACCCTGAGCCTTGCCGTGGCCAATGTTTCTTCGCAGGCGCACAATACCTTGTTTATTGCCGAACAGGCCCTCGGGGTTCACACCACAGCACAGCAGGGTGTCTCGGGATGGCTGGCCCGTGAGAAACATCTAGTGGAGGGGCACAGTGGAAATAAAAAAACAGCGAAACAAAAGAAATCAAAGACAGTGCGGGCTCGTACAGCAAGCAAGCGTCAAAGCTGGCACAGAGTCTCTCCACCCCAAACGAGGGGTGTTCCTCCTCTTTCTCGAAAGACGCTCTGGTCAGGAACCCCTGACTGTGACACTTCAGCGGCTATTCGCAAGGACATTATCTAAAATGTGACTGAGGCAACCTCCGTCAGCAGAGCCTCTGGTGGGATGAAGTTGGTTCTAGGTGGACCTCTGACTCAGGTTCCCCATGGACAGGGGTGGGCCGGTGGCTCTCTGCTCCCCCTCCTCAGCAGCTATTTCACTGCAAAGCTCACGACGACACCATTTCGGCAACGGACTCTGCTGCCTGCACGGAAGAGGGAAGAGGCACGCCAGCCCTGCGGAGCAGACGGGCAACTTCCATTTCGGGTTTAGAAGCAAAACACACACCCTTATCTCCGTAAAGGGGGGGCTTGCCAGACGACCCGAAATCACAGGAGGTCTCCCCCACTGCCTCCCCAAGGCCCCCACTGTTTGGACGAGCAGCAAGAGGGAAACGGGTGGCGCGGGGGAGAGGAGTGGGGTCGATCTGCGTCCTGATGTTGCAATGCTCTAGGGAGTCCTAGAAACTCTATGGTTTCAGCCACAGAGTTTTGGGGGGATTCTCAGAGTGTCATGATGTCACTTCCTAGAAGTCATCTCGTAACGTCAATCAACACTCCGCCTTCCTGTGCCCCACCCCCAAAGGCTCCTGGGGGTTGAGGGCAGAGGCCAGACGACCCCAAAGCGGTAGCCCTCGTGCTCCCTGACGGCCTCAGGACTTGGCAACGCAAAGACTTTGCATCAGACACACATTTTGTGCTCTCCCTACGCACCCTGTTCCTGACTTCCCAGGGAGAAACGGCGGAAGCTCTCCCTTGGGGGCTATTTTTACATCCACAGAGCTGCCGTTTGCTTCATGACAAGTCACCTGGTTTTGCAAGAAAGCCAATCGTGGCTCCATGGGAGAGACTGAGGGTGCAAAAAGGACCAGTCGGGGGAAGGCTGAAGGGGCGTCTCCCCCACGCGAGAGCAGAAAAGGACCGCTGTGCACCTGGGAGGCACCAACTGCCCACCGTACTCTGACACAAAGCCCTCAGGTCATCCACCAACAGAGGCAAGGGCATCACCGCATGGAGCAAGACCTCCTTTAGACAGCCACCAGGACTGCTTGGCCTTGACGGCCGTCCAAAACCTCTGGGCTGCCCACCAGTCAACACCCTTCTTTCCCTCTCCTAAGATTTCTCAGCATGGCTGCTTGTAGAAATAAGAGGCGAGGGGTGGGGCGGAATCGGGAAATAACAACTTGTTTCTTTTTGCATTTAGCAAACAGTTAATTTCCATCCTATTTTAAATGTATTTCGCAGCAGGAGTAATCTTTCTCTACAAAGCCACATGATTGTGATGGTACATACGGGAGGGGTTGTGGCTCAGAGGGAGGCATTGGCTTGGCATGCGAAGGGTCCCGGGTTCAATCCCTGGCTGCATCTCCAGCTAAAAGGACCAGGCAGGAGGTGATGGGAAAGACCTTTCTCCGCCTGAGGCCCTGGAGAGCCACGGCCAGTCTGAGTGGACAACACTGACCTTGATGGACCAAGTGTGTGGGGGGGTCTGATCCAGTAGACTCATGCACAGATGGTGCAATTCCCAGTGGGGTGGGGAGGTCCTACCATAAGAAGCTCTAGAGCAGGGGTGTCAAACATGTGGCCCGGGGGCCAGATCAGGCCCCTGGAGGCCCTCCATCAGGCCCTCAGTGGAACCGGCCATCTCCTGCTTCCAGTTCTGCTGCTGCTGCATCATCGCTTGCTTCTCCAGACTCTCTCAATCGCTCGGCCATTTCATGTTTCAACCTGGGTCCTAGACTCAGAACTCTGAGCCTGAGATTTCTGCGGTGAATGTCACTAAATCAAAAGTAGGTTTGCAGCTTACAGAGCTGATGTTTTAAGCGTGTTTTTATTTTAAGTAAAAAACCCCACCTTTGTGTTTGTGTCCTTTATAAAGTTTATATCTCCGCTACCTGGCATTACGTTTTATGACACACATTCGAGCTGAGGTCCTAGGGATCCAGACATTCTTTCTCTCTCCATAAGCCTGTGGGTAGAAGACTGTTATGTTGGGGTGTGTGTGTGAAGGGCCTAAATTCCCAGCTTTTCATTTTTTTTAAAGTCTCTAACTTCTT
>NW_015167750.1:19922-20126 GCF_001447785.1 Gekko japonicus
TATTAGCATTAATTGAGCCTTGCTATAATTGAAATGATTAGAAAACAGTTGCTGCAGAAGTGCGGAATCAATTTGTCTTGCATCCGAGCTGTTAAAAAGAGAACGCCAGTCTTGAAAGGGCACTTGGGCGGCATCTTCCTCTCTAACGGTGCCCAGCTGATGAAAACCAATGGGGGGGCCTGAGGTCTGCACAGACCCCCCCCC
>NW_015167750.1:20161-21493 GCF_001447785.1 Gekko japonicus
CCGCCATAATCGAACTGCGTTTCTTAATGCGAAAGGGAGTAAATGCAGCCGCTAATGAAACATAATTAGAGGCTGTTATTAACTGAGACGGTCTGGTTGGGGAGGGGGCAAGAAACAATCGCTGCTCCGCACCTCCTGTCCGGGCGCCCCCCCGCCATAATCGAACTGCGTTTCTTAATGCGAAAGGGAGTAAATGCAGCCGCTAATGAAACATAATTAGAGGCTGTTATTAACTGAGACGTTCTGGTCGGGGAGGGGGCAAGAAAGAGGCAAATCCAAAGCTGGGCAGAGAGGCCCACCCCACCCAGAGTCCTTCGGAGGACAAGGAAGCCACACAAACAGTGCCAGCCGGACCCGGGGGGGGGGCTGACACCCCCCCTGCCTTGGGGGGGAGAAAGGCAAAAAGGCAGAGAACTGATAAGTAAAACTCTTGAAACGGCTGAGATGGACAGACTGACTCTCATTTTGAGAGGACAAGAAGAAGGGAGATTCCAGAGTACATGGTCAAGGTTTTATAAATGGTTTGAGGAATACCATAAATGAAAAAAAAATTAGACTTATAATCTCATTTGGAGACATTTTAGGATTTCATCTTAAGTATACTGCAGAAAATCTAGAGACAAATAGAGAGCCAGTTTGGTGTCGTGGTTAAGTGTCCGGACTCTAATTGGGGAGAACCGGGTTGGATTCCCCACTCCTCCCCTTGCACCTGGCTGGATGGCCTTGGGAAAGCCATAGTTCTGATAAGAGCTGTTCTTGAAAAAAAGAGCAGTTTCTGTCAAAGCTCTCTCAGCCCCACCTGCCTCACAGGGTGTCTGTCTGTTGTGGGGAGGGGGAGGGAAAGGAGACTGTAAGCCGCTCTGAGACTCCTTTGAGTAGTGAAGGGCAGGGTATACAATCTCTTCTTCTTCTCTTCATATGGTGATAAAAACTGATTAGTTTATAGCTATATAATGTAGGAGGTACTTGTAACCCCCAAATCTATATGTGTTTTTATGTATGTTTGTTTCTCTTATATTGAAAATAAAAACTAAAAAAAAACAACAACAGTAAAACTGGCCTTGAAGAAAAGAGCACCTCTTTTGTTTCTTTCTTTCTTTTTGGCCGCACAGTAAGCTCGGCTTCACTGTATCTTCCAGTGTGGGTGAGGGGTGCCAACTACTGCTTGCAGCATTCCTGGAGACTTGGGGGCAGCACCTGTGAGGGGTGGGGTTTGGGGAGGTGGGACAGGAACCATCCTCTGACTTAGCTGCTGTTTCCCCCGGGGAAACTCATCTCTGTAGTCTGGAGTTCATGGCAGGGTTCATAGAATGTGAGAGTTGGAAGGGACCT
>NW_015167751.1:0-205 GCF_001447785.1 Gekko japonicus
ACAACAGGGCACAGAAGCCGAGGCCTTAGTGTGACTAATGCTCTGTGTGACCGGGGCCTTTGCTGGTCTTAAAGGTGCCACTGGATGAGGACAAAGTTAGAGTCTAGTTGTCACCTTTAAGGCCAACAAAGTTTTATTTGAGGTGTAAGCTTTTGTGAGAGCCAGTTTGGTGTAGTGGTTACGTGTGTTGGGTGCACATGGGGAG
>NW_015167751.1:627-1957 GCF_001447785.1 Gekko japonicus
GGGAGAGTTTACTAGAAATGTCCACCGCACCCCACACAAATCCATTAATAAGGTAATCCAAACGGTGCTCCACAAACGGCAGAATAAGGCATCAGTTGCCAAAATCTGCAAACGCTGGCCCCTCTTGCATCATTCCTCCAGCTTTTCAGGGAAATGTATTCTTCTCTGCAGTAAGAGCAGTTCAGCGGTGGAATTGGCTGCCTAGGGAGGCGGTGAGCTCCCCCCCACTGGCAGTCTTCAAGCAGCAGCTGGATGAACGCTTGTGACACAGGAACACTTACATGCAGCTGCCCTGTCCTGAATCCGGCCCTTGGTCCATCACAGTCAGTGCTGTCCAGGGCTTTTTTTGTAGAAAACACCCAGCAGGAACTCATTAGCGTAATAGGCCACACCCAACAGCAGAAACTCATTTGCCTATTAGGCCACACCCCTGACAGCACAACTTATTGGCATATTACCATATTACCCATGTTACCAGAAGTGTGCTCATCCAGCCACACCCACCTTTTGCTTCTTATTCTGTTTACCTTGTTTGCTGTCAAAACCCAGGGCCTTTTTTTGTAGCAGGAACTCCTTTGCATGTTAGCCAACCCTAAATGAGTTCCTGCTGCTGGGTGTGGCCTATTATGCTAATGAGTTCCTGCTGGGCGTGGCCAACTCGGGAGCCAGCCGGAACTCCGTTCCTGTGCGTTCCTGCCCAAAAATAGCCCTGGTGCTGTCTACTCAGACTAGCAGCGGCTATCCAGGTTTTAGGCCTTTCTCATCACCCACTGCCATTTCTGTTTAACTGGAGATGCCGGGGATTGAACCTGGGACCTTCTGCATGCCAAGCAGATGCTCTAGCACTGAGCCACAGCCTCTCCCCAAGTTCAGACACCCTCAAGTTCTAGCATTTTGGGAGAGAGAAGGAAAAGATCTCTCTGTCCACCCTTTCTACCACTTGTGTAATTTAAAAGCCATAAGAACATAAGAGAAGCTAATGTTGGATCAGGCCAGTGGCCCATCCAGTCCAACACTCTGTGTCACACAGTGGCCAAAACCCAGGGGCCATCAGGAGGTCCACCAGCGGGGCCAGAACTCCAGAAGCCCTCCCACTGTGGCCCCCCAAACACCAAGAAGACAGAGCATCACTGCCCCAGGCATAAGGACATAAGACAAGCCATGTTGGATCAGGCCAGTGACCCATCCAGTCCAAACACTCTCGGTCACACAGTGGCCAAAACCCAGGTGCCTTCAGGAGGTCCACCAGCGGGGCCAGAACTACAGAAGCCCTCCCACTCTGACCCCCCAAGCACCAAGAGGACAGAGCATCACTGCCCCAGACATAAGG
>NW_015167751.1:1988-2394 GCF_001447785.1 Gekko japonicus
AGGGCCACCAGCGGGGCCAGAACTCCAGAAGCCCTCCCACTGTTGCCCCCCAACCACCCAAGAATACAGAGCATCACTGCCCCGGACAGAGTGTCCCAGCTTCACCTTGTGGCTAAGAGCCACTGGTGGACCTCTATCATGTCCTCTGCTTAGTCCGATCTCTTCTAAACCTGAAAAGTACCAGACTCTTCAGCCCTTCCTCATAGGAAAGGCACGTCAGTCAATCAAGGGGTGCTTTAGGCTGATCCTGCATTGAGCAAGGGGGTTGGAGTAGATGGTCCGTATGGCCCCTTCTGACTCTATGATCCTATGAAGGGATATCCAGCTATCTTTTCCCAATTCCGTTCCACCTTCAGAAATCACCTACATGTTTGCACTGCTGAGGGCCGGAAAATCACTTTGGGGA
>NW_015167751.1:2718-9683 GCF_001447785.1 Gekko japonicus
CGCCCTTCACTTCTTTCCCTTCCCCTCCCCACCACAGACACCCTGTGAAGCAGGTGGGGCTGAGAGAACTCTGACACAAACTGCTCTTTTTCAAGGACAGCTGTGCCAGAGCTTGTGACTGACCCAAGGTCACATCAGCAGGTGCAAGTGGAGGAGTGGGGAATCAAACCCGGTTCTCCCAGATTAGAGTCCGCGCACTTAACCACGACACCAAACTGGCTCTCAGTTCCATAGAGGGAACACTGGTAGCCCCACAGTTTTGGCGCTCCACGCCAGGGCCTCCAGCTCTTGCCTCCTTTTCCCAGCGAGGCATCTTCCAAAGCGGATGGATTCCACATGGAGCAAAGGACCTCCAATTGAAAACAACAACAACACAAAAACTCATCCCCCCCCCCACCCCCCCAGTTCCAAAACATAACCTTCCAAGATCTGGAGAGGCAGAAAAAGACCTCCTCTTCATCTTCTTTTGGTGTTTATGCATTTGCAATGCGTGCTTTTGTGCTTGGAGGTCATGGTCAGTTCTGGTGACCCCTAATGGGGCTATGACATTTCGGAGAGGTGGCTTGATATTTGCCTGCCTCTGCGTCCCGGCCCTGGCATTCCTTGGAGGGCTCCCTTTCCAAGTACTTGCCAGCGTCGGCCCTGCTTGCATGGACTATCCAGGTCAGGGCCAATACGTCCTCTTCTTAACTATAGCCACTTGGAAGCAGTGTTCCCTCTAAGCTGAGTTAGTGTGAGCTCCGGCTCACACATTTTTTGTCTCAGCTCAGGAAGGAGGGCTCCAGAGCAAACTAATCGATGCAGCAGCCAAATCGCTGGCTCACAACTTTAATGCCCGTCGCTCACAAAGCATAATTTTTTGCTCACAAGACTCCACAGCTTAGAGGGAGCAGGGCTTGGAAGAAAGACCCACTGTGTCCAATGGGGCTTGGGAGGAGAAGGATGTCAGCTGCTTTGGTCCTCCACTGGTGGGGTATAAATGACACCAACAAGTGACGATTCCCGCTAGGGGCCCCTGAACTTACCACGGATTCAGCGTCACCACTGCTGGCATCGTCGTCGCCCCCGTTCAAGCAAATGGGTGTATCTGGAAAAGGTGAAGCAGAGCGTCAGAAGAGTCCACTCTAGTCCCCTGCGGTCTCCACTTCTCCAAACATAAGGGTTGCCAGCTCCCAGTTGGGAAATACCTGGAGATTTTTGGGGGTGGAGCCTGAGGAGGGCGGGGTTTGGGGAGGGGAGGGACTTCAATGGTGTATGATGCCACAGGGCAAGGGGCGTTAAACGTAAGGCCCGGAGGCCGGAACCGGCCCTTCCAGGGCTCTTATACGGCCTGCGAGCAACTAGTGCAAGGGAGGGAAGAAGAAGAAGAAGAAGAGGAGGAGATTGGATTTATACCCCGCCCTTCACTACCCAAGGGTGTCTCAGAGTGGCTTACAATCTCCTTTCCCTTCCCCTCCCCACTTGGCGTTACGTTTTATGGCACACATGGCCTGGCCCGACAAAGTGGCATTTATGTCAGGTCTGGCCCTCGTAAGAAATGAGTGCGACACCCCTGCCCTAGAGTCCACCTTTCAAAGCGGCTATTTTCTCCAGGGGGAGTGATCCCCGTCATCTGGGGATCCGTTACAATCCCAGGAGATCTCCAGCCACCCCCTGAAGGTTATATACTAAATCTGAAAAAACACTGTAATGAAGGAACGGACACAAAGTTCTACTTGGAATTACACAGAACCTCTTATTGACTATTCTTTAAAGAAGCGGCTCAAGTTGGAATTAAACATACGAAGCAAAACCACAAAACGTGAGATGAACCCCCTGAAATTCCAGCTCCTCTCCAGACTACAGAGATTGGTTCCCCTGGAGAAAAATGGATGTTCGGGAGGGTGGACTTTAGGGCACTGTACCCTGCTGATAGGTGCTGCGGTGGCTCAAGTGCTTAAGACGCTTAACTGCATGCTGTGGTAGGTCGGTAGTTCAGCAGTTCAAGACCCGAGTGTGCCGCATGACGGAGTGAGCTCCCGTCTCTCGTTCCAGCTCCTGCCAACCTAGCAGTTCGAAAGCAAGAAATTGCAAGTAGATAAACAGGTACCACTTCGGTGGGAAGGGAACAGCGTTCCATGCGCCTCGGTGTTTAGCCATGCCGGCCACACGCCCACGGAAACATCTTCGGACAGCGCTGGCTCTTCGGCTTTGAAACGGAGATGGGCACCGCAACCCTAGAGTCGGATTTGACTGGCTTTCAAGCAAGGGGAAACCTTTACCTTTACCCTGCTGATGGGGATGCCAGCCTCCTGGTGGGGCCTGGAGAACCCCCTGAAATTACAGCTCATCTGCAGACTACAGAGATCAGTTCCCCCTGGAGAAAAATGGGTGCTTTGGAGGGTGGGCTCTGTGGCACTGTACCCCACTGAGGTCCCTGTCCTCCCCAGGCTCCACCCCCAAATCTCCGGGCCTTTCCCAACCTGGATCTGGCACCCTGATTCCCTGGCAGTGGCTGGGGACGCCTGGCAACTGTGCTCCCAACCCATAATTACAGCACCTGTTGCTATGTGATCACACTGCCTTTTGGGAGACGCAGTTCCCCGTTCGATTTCCATTATTTAGAAATATAACCAAGAGACTTTTTGGCGAGTTACTTCAACGAGGCTGCGTCTTGAGCAGAGAGGGTTGCCGCAATGAGGTTGTTGATGTTTATAAATGTGGTTGCTTTGCTTCGTTTCAGAGTGCTTTCGATAAAGCCTCGCTCGCGGAACGCGGCCACGGCAGCCGGTGACGCGTGAAGCAGCCGGAAGTCGCCGGGAAACCGGCCAAGCCGCTTGGCAGCCGGCCAAAAGTTACTGGGATACCGGCCCAGCACCTTGGATATGAAGACATTGTGTTCTGCTACTTGCTTTGCTTCATGTTCTTGACATTATTCTGTGAAGATGATTGGACTGTTCTGATCCCTTGGCATCTGTGGATCATCAGTGTTTGTAGGAGTCATACTTATTGTTGCCAATGTTTGCAGTATGTCATGGTTATTGCTATAAATCTGTAATTCATGCTGTGTTGTGATTTCATTACATAGTTGGGGGTTTTTTTGGTCAGTGATTCTATACTGTGTATTTCCCTTGCTTTTTGTTGTCCCAACCCAGAGATGGCAACCCAGCCTGAATAAACCTTTGGACCTCAAACACATTCCCTCTGGTGGCTTGCAAACCCAACAGGAATGTCGTATATATTTTTTTTGCTCGTGCGCATGCGCGGAGAACCAAGGGCATCATGCTTCCTGCCTCTCTTTGCGTGCACCTTGAAAAGAGCATCCATGTGGGTGACGCAAGGTCAATCTGTGGCGGGCAGGATTCTTTTTCAGAACAGGCAGGTTCAGAGACGGCCCCTTTCCTGTGGACCTCTCCCTCTGCCCCTCTCCTTCCTTGGCCAGCATGCCCCTCCCACCACTCAGTTCCTCAACACCCCAACGTGAGGTCGAAACCCTGGCCCTTCCTCTTCCTGTCATACAGACTGTGATGTCATGGGACTTCCTGTCACGTGATTGCTGCTCAGTGGGTCCCACCTGACCATTAAAGGCAGGTCTAGAAAGGTCTGGCCACTGCCCTGTAAGACGCCCGGCGGCTTTACCTGTATCAGACGCCTCTGAGGACGAAGTGGGGAACCAGTCTTCGGAGATGATCTCAATAGTTTCTCCTTTCCAGGCGCTGTCTCCGTTCCCCACCGGACGGTCCCCAGAACTGGTTCCGGGCTGTTCTCGATCTACCTGTCCGAAGGACTCTGAGGACAAACCAGGTAACCTGTCTTCGGAGATGGCCTCAGTATTTCCTTTTATCAAGACGCTGTCTCCATTCCCCGCTGGACGATCCCCAGAGCTGGTTCCTGGCTGTTCTAGATCCACCTGTCCAGTTGGTTGCTTCTGCTCACCGTCGTCGGGTTCGATTTTAATCAATTTTGTGGGGGTCAGAGAGGAGTTTCCCATCTTCCTCTTCACTGGTGTCTTCCCTACAGATTCCTAGAAAATAAGAAAAAAAGTTCTCGAAGATACTTTGATTGCCCCTGGGGAAGGCAAAGATATAACGCTTGGGGAAATGAACCGGGAATTCAGAATCGTCGCAGCGTTGAAGAAAGGGAGGAAGACGAAAAGGACGACCGATTCCTGTAAACATTTTTAGGGCGTTTCGGAAACAAAAAACGTTGGAACCGTTTCATGTTGTAGTAGCCAGGAAGAGTTCCTAAAGGCCGAATTAGCATTTCTCTTTTGGGAAATCATACCAAGCCACGATAACGAATTAGGTGTGAGGGAGAAACCAAAGTCATTTAGAATAGTCGAGAATGGGACACGAGAGGCTGTCGTCTGAAGAATGTGGTGGCGGCGGGGGGGAAACAGGTCTACTCACCAGCAGATCAGATTAACGTCAAGTGTGCTTGCATCCTGGGAAGAATGCAGGAGAGGGCAGTTCACCCCCCCCCCCCACCCCCCCCCCGGAAAATGTGTTGTGAATAAACTATCTGGCCAAAGGAGCAGTGCTCAGGACCAATGTTCCCCCTAAGCTGTGGAGTCTCGTGAGCAAAAATTCTACTTGGTGAGCGACTGGCATTAAAGCCGTGAGCGAGCGATTGGGCTGCTGCATCAATCAGTTTGCTCTGGAGCCCTCCTTCCTGAGCGAAGGCAAAAATGGGTGAGCCGGAGGCTAAAAAACTGTGAGCTGGCTCACACTTACTCAGCTCAGAGGGAACACTGGTCAGGACATATTTGGTTTTCATTTATTTATTTATTTTTGGGTTTATAACCCGCCCTCCCCGAGCGGGCTCGGGGCGGCTAACAGATGAGGCACGTATGCCAAGATTAATACAACGAAAAACAGAATAAAACAATCATTTATACAATACAATAAAGTGCAGGTGCTCTGGTTGTCATAAAAGTCCTAAATCGCAAGATGGGGTTCTGGCAAAGGGGGTCCCAGAACAACGAAGTAACAAAGTAAGTTCCAGACAGCACTGCCATCCATTCTTCATCCAAGGGCCATCTCGCTCCCCGATGGTACCCACTCCAATTGGTGGTGGCGGCGGCTCCTACTCAAAAGCCTGGCGGAAGAGCTCCGTCTTACAGGCCCTGCGGGACTGCGCAAGGTCCCGCAGGGCCCGGATCTCCTCCAGGAGCTCATTCCACCAGGTAGGAGCCGCCACCAAAAAGGCCCTGGCCCTGGTTGCAGCACGTTTGGTATCTTCGGGGCCTGGAATTACCAGGAGATGTTGAGTCCCCGACCGTAGTACCCTTGGGGACCCTATTTGGACCCTACCTATTGGGGACCCATATTGGACCCTATCAGTAACGCAGCACATATTTTTGCACTGAATTCTCCCGTTGCTCTGTATCTAACACAGTGTCAGAACCCACAGCCAGCAACGTAGTACACGCCTATCAGGAAAGGTAATACTTTATTGAAGAGCTATAGATGCATTAACATAGGCACCGTTAAGAATGGCGGCTGCCCATCGGGGATAATAGGATATAGGGTATTTGTATGCACACACACCCCCACTGCCCTGGGCGCCACACTCCTGCGCGCGGGAAAAGAAGCTCCGGCCGTTAGCACTGAAGCTGGGAACCGACCTCGCTCCCACAGTTCCCCTGAAGCTAGACTTCAACATCCCACCACCTGCAGAACTTAGAGATAAGCGTTTACAGCAGCGAAGAAGCACAGAAAGAATGCAGTGGCAATTAGAAGACAACGGACCTCCCCAACCCCCATGGCAGCATAGCTGACATACTGCCCTCTCGAAAATCAGCTTCTCCCGACCATTCCGGGAGGTCTCCCGGTCAGTAGCTAACGCTCCAGTGTTGTGGAGGTACTGAAGAAGTGTAGAGAAGCAACGGAGAGGCGACTGGAGCGAGGGGGCGGCAGGACCAGTTTCTGAGGAGGGGCCGTGGCTCAGTGGTAGAGCGCCTGCTTTACAGAGGATCTCAGGCGGAAAATGTGAAAGACAGATTCTTCTTTGCCTGTATGTGGAAGCTGGGCGAGTGAATACCACGAGTGAGGCTACTGTGTCCAGTTCTGGTCACTGTATCTCAAAAAGGACATTGCAGAGGTGGAAGAAGTACAGAGGAGGACAACCAAGACGACGGATTGGAGCACCTTCCCTGGGAGGAAAGGCCAAAGAGTCTGGGACCTTTTCAGTTTAGAAAAGAGACAACTAAGAGGGGACATGAGAGAGGTTTATACAATGATGCAAGGGGTTGAGAGAGCGGACTAGGAGAAATTTTTCCTCCCTCTCCCAAAACACTAGAACTCGAGGGCATCCAATGGAGATGATGGGCAGTAGGTTCAGGATGGCCAAAAGGAAACACTACTTTACACAGAGAGTGATGAAAACGTGGAAGTCGCTGACAGAGGATGTTGCGAGGGCCACAGGAATCAACAGCTTTCAAAGGGGATTAGATAAGATTCATGGAGGAGAAGTCTATCAATGGCTACTAGCCATGGTGACTGAGGGGAACCTCCATATTCGGAGGCACTAAGCCTCTGAGTCCCAGAGCCAGGAGGCAACCTCAGGGGAAGGCCTCGGCCTCTCTGCCCTGCAGAACTGGCTGGCCCCTGTGTGAGACGGGCTCTTCTGATGTTCTTTTTTTCTCATTAACATTTTATTGGTAGGATTAAAACAATAAAACGAATATAACAATAAAAATATACATAAAGGTCATAAGAACAGTTATACATTCAAACCAACACACTAATTACAAAAAAAAGTAAGCTTTAAAGAATGATACATTCTTCAATAAATCTTTGAACAAAGTGACTTATTTTAGCCTCAATTTGTAATTGATGCCTGTACTGTTTGTTGCTTTAGATACAACCAAGTGTCTTCTGCCCTCAAGAATATCTGTAGACATTCAATGATATATCTAACCATATTAAACACAAAGTACTACCCACAATTCAAGTTTTACCAAAGCCTATTTACTCTACTTTATT
>NW_015167751.1:10089-14977 GCF_001447785.1 Gekko japonicus
CTCTCTGCCCTGTCGTTGGCCCTCCAGAGGAACTGGTTGGCCCTTGTGTGAGATGGGAGGCTGGGCTAGATGGACCCTTACTGGTGTGATCCAGCAGGGCTCTTCTGATGTTCTTACGAAGGCCTCGGCCTTGGCCTCTCTGCCCTGTCGTTGGCCCTCCAGAGGAACTGGTTGGCCCTTGTGTGAGATGGGAGGCTGGGCTAGATGGACCCTTACTGGTGTGATCCAGCAGGGCTCTTCTGATGTTCTTACGAAGGCCTCGGCCTTGGCCTCTCTGCCCTGTCGTTGGCCCTCCAGAGGAACTGGTTGGCCCTTGTGTGAGATGGGAGGCTGGGCTAGATGGACCCTTACTGGTGTGATCCAGCAGGGCTCTTCTGATGTTCTTACGAAGGCCTCGGCCTTGGCCTCTCTGCCCTGTCGTTGGCCCTCCAGAGGAACTGGTTGGCCCTTGTGTGAGATGGGAGGCTGGGCTAGATGGACCCTTACTGGTGTGATCCAGCAGGGCTCTTCTGATGCCGATGTTCTTACGAAGGCCTTGGCCTCTCTGCCCTGTCGTTGGCCCTCCAGAGGAACTGGTTGGCCCTTGTGTGAGATGGGAGGCTGGGCTAGATGGACCCTTACTGGTGTGATCCAGCAGGGCTCTTCTGATGTTCTTACGAAGGCCTCGGCCTTGGCCTCTGTGCCCTGTTGTTGGCTCTCCAGAGGAACTGGTTGGCCCCTGTGTGAGACAGGAGGCTGGGGTAGATGGACCCTCACTGGTCTGATCCAGCAGGGCTCTTCTTATGCTCTTATGAGTTGACTTGGTATAGAGAAACTTCATGGGTTCATTTCACAGGCATGGAGACCTGGGGGGATCCAGCAGAGCAAGGTACTGTGGTAAAGGCACACATACCCAGGGATGGGAAAGGGGAGGTGCTGCCGCTCAGTGTCAGAACACCTGCTTGACACGCAGAAGGTCCCCGGTTCAATCCCCAGCGTCTCCAGTTCAAAGGACCAGGCAGGAGGGGATGGGAAAGACCTTGATCTGGGATTCTGGCTCAGTGGACGAGCCTCTGCTTGGCATCCAGAAGGTCCCAGGTTCAATCCCCCCGGCATCTCCAGTTCAAAGGACCGGGCAGGAGGGGATGGGAAAGACCCTGACCTGAGACCCTGGCTCAGTGGCAGAGCCTCTGCTTGGCATCCAGAAGGTCCCAGGTTCAATCCCCCCGGCATCTCCAGTTCAAAGGACCGGGCAGGAGGGGATGGGAAAGACCCTGACCTGAGACCCTGGCTCAGTGGCAGAGCCTCTGCTTGGCATCCAGAAGGTCCCAGGTTCAATCCCCCCGGCATCTCCAGTTCAAAGGACCGGGCAGGAGGGGATGGGAAAGACCCTGACCTGAGACCCTGGCTCAGTGGCAGAGCCTCTGCTTGGCATCCAGAAGGTCCCAGGTTCAATCCCCCCGGCATCTCCAGTTCAAAGGACCGGGCAGGAGGGGATGGGAAAGACCCTGACCTGAGACCCTGGCTCAGTGGCAGAGCCTCTGCTTGGCATCCAGAAGGTCCCAGGTTCAATCCCCCCGGCATCTCCAGTTTAAAAGGATCCGGTAGTAGCGCAATGTTCCCTCTAAGCTGTGGAGTCTTGTGAGCAAAAATTCTACTTTGTGAGCTGCTGGCATTAAAGTTGTGAGCAGGTGATTTGGCTACTGCATAAATTGGTTTGCTTTGGAGCCCTCCTTCCTGAGCTAAGACAAAAATGTGTGAGCCGGAGGCTCAAAAACCGTGAGCTAGCTCACACTAACTCAGCTTAGAGGGAACACTGGTAGTAGGTGATGGGAAAGACCTCTGCCTGAGACGCCGGAGATCTGCTGCCAGAGTAGACAATACTGACGCTGACGGACTGATATTTTAGGATAAAGCAGGTTGTTCCTGTGTGTTCAGGTGTGAATCAGGAGGAAGGAAGGAGGTACTGAAGATGGTAAAGAGGAAGGGTCAAGGAGTCCCCCATATAGAACAGTGGCTATCAAAGGCAAACTACACGGGAGCTGGATAAGGATTCTGGTCCTTTGACAGAAATACCCATCCAGAGTGTTTGGGATGCATCTTTGGACTTTGGACGCTGCTTGTATCCCTCCCCATTTAAGGCTGGGCAGAGTGGCTATTGGGGATATTTGTGGAGACCACTGGCCAGAACAAGACCGGCTCTGGGCAATGCTCCCTCTAAGCTGTGGAGTCCTGTGAGCAAAAATTCTACTTTGTGAGCTCCCAGCATTAAAGTTGTGAGCGAGCGATTCGGCTACTGAAGAAATTAGTTTGCTCTGGAGCCCTCCTTCCCGAGCTAACTCAGAGGGAACACTGTCTCTGTGTTGTTCTGGTTTCTCCTGGGTGCAATATTTGGGGAGAAGAAGAAGAAGACGACGAAGAAGAAAGAAGAAGAAGAGGAAGAGATTGGATTTATATCCCGCCCTTCACTTGGAGTTTCAGAGCCGCTTACCATCTCCTTTCCCTCCCCCTCCCCACAACAGACACCCTGTGAGGTGGGTGGGGCTGAGAGAACTCTGACACAAACTGCTCTTTTTCAAGGACAGCTGTGCCAGAGGTTGTGACTGACCCAAGGTCACATCAGCAGGTGCAAGCCTAGGAGTGGGGAATCAAGCCCAGCTCTCCCAGATTAGAGTCCCCGCACTTAACCACTACACCAAACTGGTTACACTAGTCATTTGGCTATACTAGTGTATTCAAGGGCATGGAAAGATGCTGCCTGTGGCCAGCCAGAGTACCACCATGTAAATATAGCAGCCCGAGATGGATTCACAGCACCTCTTACCTGGTTGGATGTGATTCTGACAGGAGTTGGAGCAGGTTCTAAACAAAGAATTAAATAACAGGGGATTAGAAAACAGGTCACTGGGTGTGTGGGGGGCGAACGGATTTGACAATTTTGTTTTACAGCTTCAACTACTGCAGGTATACCGCTGGACTTCGTAGTCCTTAGCAGTCAACACAGCCTAAAAACTGAATCTGTTTCCTAGCCGGAAATAATTCGGCTTTGTGGGATGTCGATTTCACGCAACAGGATTCTCTGGTCTTGTTTCTGAAAATGTGTAGCAACAGGCTGGGAAGTGGTCCGTGCATCACGACCTCAGTGGTCAACTAATGTTCAGGACATACTTATTCATGGGGAAAAAAAATAAGATTTGTAAGTTTAGGTAACTGCAACCCAGAGGAATTTATGGGAGTTTGGCTCCGGTTTGTAGGTCACGTGGATAAACTAGACAAGTGGCTGAGCATCTGCTTAGCATGCAGAAGGTCCTGGGTTCAATCCCCAGCATCTCCAGTTGAAAGGATAAGTTAGTAGGTGATGGGAAAGACCTCGATCTGGGACTCTGGCTCAGTGGGAGAGCCTCTGCTTGGCATGCAAATATGGACTGTAACGTTTAAAATAAGTGTTGGAAATGTAAAAAAATAGGTTCATTATACCACATGTGGTGGACTTGTGAAAAAGCGAAAGAATTTTGGACTGATATACATGCAGAAATGGAAAAGATAACGAATAGTAAATTTAAAAAAGAACCAGAAATATTATTGTTAGGTTTAAAAATGGAAGAAGTTAACATGACAAAAAGGACATTAATGTGGTATATGATAACAGCAGCAAGAATAGTGTATGCTCAAAATTGGAAACTGGACAGTGGGTAGCAGGGGATGAGAAAGACCTTGAGCTGGGACCCTGGGGCTTTGCTTAGCATGCAGAAGGTCCCAAGTTCAATCCTCAGCATCTCCAGTTAAAAGGACCAGGCAGTAGGTGATGGGACAGACCTCCAACTGAGACTGTGGCTCAGTGGAAAGGCCTCTATTTTGCATCCAGAGGGTCCCAGGTTCAAGCCCCAGCATCTGCAGCTGAAAGGATAAGTTAGTAGGTGATGGGATAGACCTCCATTTCAGACCCTAACTCAGTGGCAGAGCCTCTGCTTGGCATGCAGAAGGTCCCAGGTTCAATCCCCGGCATCTCCAGTTCAAAGGACCAGACAGAAGGAGATGGGAAAGACCTCAGCCTGAGACCCTGGCTCAGTGGGAAAGCCTCTGCTTGGCATGCAGAAGGTCCCAGGTTCAGTCCCCGGCATCTCCAGTGAAAAAGGACCAGGCAGGAAGTGATGAGAAAGACCTTGACCTGAGACCCTGGCTCAGTGGCAGAGCCTCTGCTTGGCATGCAGAAGGTCCCAGGTTCAATCCCCGGCATCTCCAGTTAAAAGGACCGGGCAAGTAGGTGATGGGAAAGACCTCAGCCTGAGACCCTGGCTCAGTGGGAAAGCCTCTGCTTGGCATGCAGAAGGTCCCGGGTTCAATCCCCGGCATCTTCAGTTTAAAAGGACGAGGCGGTAGGGGGATGTGAAAGACTTTTCTCTGCCTGAGACCCTGGAGTGAGTTGACAATACTGACAATAGCACTACAGATAAGATTAGAACCTCCTCAGGAAACCTCCTCAGGAAACAATCCATATACAAAAGAACCTCCTCAGGAAAGCTCCTCCATTAGCATGTTCACAGCCTGGGAAACGCCTACAAGATAATGACTCAGCCCTACCACACCTTCCTGAGTAGATACAAATTACTTGCCTATCTTTCTGTGTTATAGCTCTGAGGATGCCAGTCACAGCTAGAGATGTGAAGGCCCGGAAAAAAACCGTTTTTTTCCTGAAGATTTTTTGTTTTTTTCCGAAAAATTGGAAAAATTGAAAAAAGAAAAGAAAAGAAAAAAAATGATTATGGAACGTTTTATTTTAACATGATGAATAAAATATTTTAAGACAAGGTGTTCAAATATTTTCAAAATCATTTCTAATATATATATATATATGGTATCAGATTGATCTTATTTCTGTGCACTGAGGACAAGCAAGTCCTAGGTTACA
>NW_015167751.1:15172-15308 GCF_001447785.1 Gekko japonicus
TAGCATTTTTTCCAATTTTTCCGAAAATTTCCATTTCCCCCCCCGGAAATTTTACATCTCTAGTCACAGCCCGGAAAATCTGCAACAGCTAATACTGACCTTGACACACCAAAGGTCTGATTCGGTCTAAGGCAGA
>NW_015167751.1:17296-20537 GCF_001447785.1 Gekko japonicus
ACAGCTTCAAGAGGGAATTGGAGAAACATATGGAGCAGAGGTCCCTCAGTGGCTCTTAGCCACAAGGTCTGAAACAGGGTGTTGGACTGGATGGGCCATTGGCCTGATCCAACATGGCTTCTCTTATGCTCTTGAGAGCAGAAGTCCATCAGTGGCTATTAGCCACAAGGTACAGATCGAACAGGAGCTGCGGTGGCTCAAGTGGTTAAGACGCTGAACTGCAGGCTGTGGAAGGTTGGTAGTTCAGCAGTTCGAGACCCGGGTCCCGCAGGATGGAGTGAGCTCCCATCTCTAGTTCCAGCTCCTGCCAGCCTAGCAGTTCGAAAGCAAGAAATTGCAAGTAGATAAATAGGTATCACTTCAGTGGGAAGGTAACAGCGTTCCGTGCGCCTTGGTGTTTAGTCATGCCGGCCACATGACCACGGAAACGTCTTCGGACAGCTGGCTCTTCGGCTTTGAAACGGAGATGAGCACCGCAACCCTAGAGTCAGATTCGACTGGCTTTCGAGCAAGGGAACCTTTACCTTTTTACAGATGGAACACTCTGTCTGGGGCAGTATTCTTGGTGCTTGGGGGGGCAACAGTGGGAGGGCTTCCGGAGTTCTGGCCCTGCTGGTGGACCTCCTGTTGGCACCTGGGTTTTGGCCACTGTCTGACACAGAGTGTTGGACAGGATAGGCCACTGGCCTGATCCAACATGGCTTCTCATGTCCTTATGAACAGAAGTCCATGAGTGGCTATTAGCCACAAGGTGTAGATGGAACACTCTGTCTGGGGCAGTGATGTTCTGTTTTCTTGGTGCTTGGGGGACAACAGCGGGAGGGCTTCCGGAGTTCTGGCCCTGCTGGTGGACCTCCTGATGGCACCTGGGTTTTGGCCACTGTGTGATACAGAGTGTTGGACAGGATAGGCCATTGGCCTGATCCAACATGGCTTCTCATGTCCTTATGAACAGAAGTCCATGAGTGGCTATTAGCCACAAGGTGTAGATGGAACACTCTGTCTGGGGCAGTGATGCTCTGTCCTCTTGGTGCTTGGGGGGCAACAGTGGGAGGACTTCTGGAGTCCTGGCCCCGCTGGTGAACTTCCTGATGGCACCCGGGTTGCCATCGGGAGGCTATATTGTGGCAGAATATAGTAAAGATCTCCCAGCGACAATTACCTACTGATCGTTCACTCTTTCTGAAGAACTCCTGCAAGATGGCCAGATTCCCCTGACGAAGCCTGTTAATGTGCAGGGAATTTTGGGGGATTCAGTCGAGTAACAAAGTATATTTTAAATCTGATTTTGCACCATCAGCCTCGGCCTTATTGTCTACCTGCCTCGATACTAGAACATCGCTACGACGGCAATGATGTGATGACGTCACTTCCGGTGCATCCCGGAAGTGACATCACCATGTTGCGAGCAACAAGGCCTAGGCCCCCCTCCCACTCCTGGTAAGTCCCCCGCCCCACCACCGGTTGCCGGGAGTGACCTGGGAACTTTAACCCTACCTGAGATTTTGCATTTTGTGCGCTGCGTTCGAGCAGAACATGACGGCGATATTCTTGAATTCGGTCAGGAACCCCCTGCTCGATTCGGCCTTGATATCCTTCACGGCCCTCGCTTCGTGGCTCTCCCTCTTGAGGTACCGCTGGTGGCTCTCAAAACACCCGGTGCACAGGAACTCCTGGCAGTCGGAGCACCAGTACACCCCCTCCTTCTTACAGTTGTTGCAAACCAAGTCCTGGCCGCTCTTAATGGTCTGGAAGACGCTCAGCTTGGCCCGGAGATTCGCAAAGAGCATGTTGTCCTGAACGGAGGCCGCGTCCGTTTGAGAGTGCGGGGCCTTGCAGATGGGGCAGGAATTCACGGGTTTGGTTTCCTGAAGGCATTCGGTGCATACGTTGTGAAGGCAGGGCAACAGTTTGGGGCACTCGACTTCCTGGTGGCAGTTCTCGCACAGCAGGAACTGGAATTCTTTGTCCATTTCCTGGAGGGGAAACAGGATGAGATACGGTGGGGCTATTGGGGGCCGTGCCCTCTTTCTTAAAGGGGCAGCCCCACAAAATGATTCCCCTTGAAAACCCTTTTTTAGACATTTCTCACACCCACTCGGTACACGTTGGCCGCCTCCTTTTCTTTGGCAGCCCCCTTAAAACTTTGAAAGCCCCTCTGAAAAATAAAATCCTAGGTACAGGCTGGATGAGATACAAACATCTACATCGCAGCTGCCAAGAGAGGGAGGTGGCGGGGTACAGAATTCTGGAATTCCTGTCCAAACCCCGACCTGGATGGCCCAGACTGGCCCTCGCTCACCAGATCTCGAAAGCTAAGCAGGATCGGCCCTTAATTCTTGCAATGCAATGGAAGACGGAAGAACATCCCACAATAGAGATTCGGAAAGAAAAACTAGCTGAGTATGCGACAACGGCAAAACTAACTACATAAATAAAAGACTGCTGAAAGAATTTCAGCAGAAATGGCAAGCCTATTATTCATATTATGGGAGTAGTTACATTTCTTGATTTTTTTAAAAAAAATATCTGAATATTACGGAGAAGGTGAAGATGATACTGATTACAGTCTAATTCTATTTTATTTCATTGTGATTTTATTTTTCGTATTTATCGCCCACCCTTCCCGTGCGTGGGCTCAGGGCGGGTGACACCATTTCAAAGACAACAAATATCCAATCTCTACACGAAATGGTTTCCTTTCTTAGAATTTATATTCAATACCGATCCTTCCAAATTCACTGTTCCTTCTAAATACTATGAGGTTTTCCATCGCATGTAACCTGATTAATGGTATTTTCACTGAATCCTTGTAATTGGGCTATGTACTATTGGTATTTAATGGTTTCATGTTTGTATGTTTAATGTTGTTTTACAAAATAAAAAATGTTACTTTAAAAAAAGAAGATTTAAGACATAGCGCTCTCTCTACACACAGCCCAATATATATATTAAAAAGGGGATCAGAGCTCAAGGATAGAATTAGCCCAAGGATAGAATTTAATACTCGTTAAATAAATAAATTTAATACGCATTAAGTAAATTTAAAAGATGTTTAGTAAAAATAATTAAAAAAATAAAAAATCCAGTTTTTAAAGATGGTTTAAACTTAGTGTTGAGATTTGTTTAATTGTTAAAGATGTAATCTCGTTCTATTTTTATTAGACTAGCGCTGAATATTCGGAAGTATTTTGTTTTTGTTTTTATTTCAAGGAGAGAACTTATTCTTGAATTACTGTAA
>NW_015167752.1:0-5123 GCF_001447785.1 Gekko japonicus
CAGCTGCCCTGCTTCAAACGTCCTTACATCGCTTGAGCCACGAAGTCCACAGTCAGGTGATCTGCACAGTCAATTTGCCTCACAACTGCTTCCTGCTGGAGTGGAGCACATGGATTCATTCCCCTCTACCTTTTTACCTGTTGGTAGGTATGGCCACGTGTCAGGAAGAATGCATTACTAACTTTCCTTTAATGCATTTCCTAAGATTTGAATAGCTTGCTTAAAATGAGCAAACAGGATATTTCACTGCCCGGTTGACTTTTAGTAGGGATCAGCAACTCAACCGGTCACCCGAGTGCCATATTTAGGCCACTAAGGGAAACAGATTGTTCTTTTCTTCCCCACTCACCAGTTGCCAACCCAGAGGCAGGAAGTTGTTTGTGGAGGGAGCGACCCTGTCTGGACTACGCAGATGGCCAGAAAATAGCCAGAAAATTTGGGGTGGTGAGGTGTTGGGAAATCTGGGGAGGGGGGTGGGGAGCAGGGGATAGAGAGAGAGAAAGAGATCCCTTTGGCAGGCAGGTGAAGAAGAGAAGGGTCTTTCCTTACCTGCCGGCACAACTCCAACAGTGGGAGTTGTGGGGCATGGGCCATGAGGGAGGGGGGCACTGCCCCTAAATGCCCCTCTGTGGCTATGGGCCTGTCCCAGGTTCTTTCTTCATAGTGCAGAGGGGCTGTGGCTCAGCTGCCTACACACACACACACACACACACACACACACAATTAAAAGAAGCTTCTGGAACAATTTTAGCTTGCAATTTCATTATTATACTTTATTTTTGGTGGACCCCCTGTCTTGCTTAACATTGAATGGGCCCCTCTTCGCAGTGGATGTCGAAGTAGAAACGGAGTGTCTCGTTGTACGAGTTCAGGTTGTCTCGCAAGCAGAGGGCAGCTGCCTTGTCACACTCACAGATCTCCATCTCGCACCAGCTTCCCTCGTCTGCTGACAGAAAGGAGGAGGGGTTGAAATATTGCTGGTAGGGTTGCCAGTCTCCAGGTGGGGGCTGGAGATCTCCTGGGATTACAACTGATCTCCAGGCGACAGAGTTCAGTTCACCTGGAGAAAATGACCACTTTGGAAGAAGAAGAAGAAGAAGAGGTTGTATTTATATCCCGTCCTTCACTACCCAAAGGAGTCTCAGAGTGGCCTACAATCTCCTTTCCTTTCCCCTCCCCACAACAGATACCCTGTGAGGTAGGTGGGGTTAACTGCCCTTGAGAGCTCTGAGAGAACTGTGACTGACCCAAGGTCACCCAGCAGCTGCATGTGGAGGGGTGGGGAATCAAACCCGGTTTAGAGTCCATGCTCCTAACCACTCTGTGGCAATGTTCCCTCTAAGCTGTGGAGTCTTGTGAGCAAAAAATCTACTTTGTGAGCTGCTGGCATTAAAGTTGTGAACAAGCGATTTGGCCACTGCATAAATTAGTTTGCTCTGGAACTCTCCTTCCTGAGCTAAGAGAAAACTGTGTGAGCTGGAGGCTGAAAAACTGTGAGCTATCTTACACTAACTCCGCTTACAGGGAACATTGCTCTTTGGTATCATACCCCACTGAGGTCCCTCTCCTCCTCCACAAACCCCACCCTCCCCAGGCTCCACCCCCAAAATCTCCAGGTATTTCCCATCCTGGAGCTGACAACCCTACGTGACATATAGCCTGCAAGCCAGATCTGCTGTTCTGCATCATCAATACTTTAAAAGGAACTCTCTGCAAAAGTGAGTATGTTCAGTCAATGAAGGGAGGGTGGGTACCATATTATCCGCTCATCAGTACTGTTCCTGTGGGGGCCAGGGCAGGGACAGCACACTCCTGCCCTCTCTCCCTCTTGGCTCATTTATCTGAGGAGGGGTTGTGGGCACAGGTAAGCAGGGCACCTGGCAACCAGGGCTGTAGTCAGGCTGGAGCTAGTGGGTGCGATGCCCTGCTTGGACCAGGGTTTTGACTCTGCCCAATTTTTTTAAAAAAACAGGCCAACATGTTTTGTAGTACATGAAAAATTCTGGTTTTTAAAAGGACATATCCTTTTAGCTGAGAGCCAGTTTTTCTTTCACCCACATAGCTGTTATTCCTGGGCACAGGTGATGCCTTGCAGGTTATCAATAAGAACAGCATAGGCAGTAATTCTGTAATTCTGTTCCTGGGATCCAAAATCACTGCAGACGGTGACTGCAGCCATGAAATTAAAAGATGCCTGCTCCTTGGGAGGAAAGCGATGGTAAACCTTGACAGCATAATAAAAAGTAGAGACATCACCCTGCCAACAAAAGTCCATATGGTCAAAGCAATGGTATTCCCAGTAGTACTGTATGGCTGCGAGAGTTGGACTATAAGGAAGGCTGAGTACCGAAGAATAGATTCTTTTGAATTATGGTGCTGGAGAAGACTCTTGAGAGTCCCCTGCACTGCAAGGAGATCAAATCAGTCATTCCTAAAAGAAATCAACCCTGACTGTTCCCTGGAAGGCCAGATACTGAAGATGAAGTGCAAGTACTTTGGCCTCCAAATGAGAAGGGAGCACTCACTGGAGAAGACCCTGATGCTGGGAAAGATTGAAGGTCAAAGAAGAAGGGGACGGCAAAGGATGAGATGGCTAGACAGTGTTATCGAGGCAATGAACGTGAAATTAAGCAAACTCCGGAGCACAATGGAAGACAGGAGGGCCTGGCATGATGTGGTCTATGGGGTCACAAAGAGCCGGACTCGACTGTGTGACTGAACAACAACAAGGCAGTAATTGTTAAAAGGCATGGTGACTGTATAAGTAATGACCAGAGCTTTCAAATTATGATGAGAAAAATTCACATTCAAACTGTGGGTTTGTAATCCCAACATTTGCATGGGGAAATTGGAAGTGCTGATACATTTCAAACGTATTAAATTGACTAATAGTTATTTCAGCTCTACAGCAAGACTCTCACACACAAACAAAATACACAATGGATAAACACTAATCCAAATGTAGCCTTTTCGATGTCTGTTCATCTTTATAAAGCAAAACTACAGACACAAATGGTCCCAATCAGTGTTCCCTCTAAACTGAGTTAGCGTGAGCTAGCTCGCAGTTTTTTAGCCTCCGGCTCACACATTTTTGTCTTCACTCAGGAAGGATGGCTACAGAGCAAACTAATTTATGCAGTAGCCAAACTGCTCGCTCACAACTTTAATGCCAGTAGCTCACAAAGTAGAATTTTTGCTCACAAGACTCCACAGCTTAGAGGGAGCATTGGTCCCAATCCATTTATGGAGAGGAGGGGAGGTTTAACCCTTCGACACCAGCATATTTGCTAAATACCACATGCACACATCAGGCTGTTAAGGCTGAGAATAGTGTCTGTCTTTTTATCCTTGAATGGCAAAGAACAGTGCAGGGACCCTAGTTCCTATTAGCAAAACCATGGATGTATATGTGTGTTTGTTTGTTTGTGTGTGTGAGTGAGTGTGTGAAGGATTAGCCCTTCTTCTCCCTGTGGAGCACATCTTACTGCAGATTTTCAGAGCAGTAAGGCTTTAATCTTGACACTGGATTCTGTGCCCACCTTATGCACATCTGTTTTCCTCCGGTATATTTGTTCTGCAGCTACAATTAAAAACCCACACTTTTCTAAATCGGGGTGGAATATCACGTGACATGTACGGGGTGGTGTCCAAAAATTTTTTTTAAAGCATGAAAGTGGAAAATGTTTTCAGGTCTTTAGGATTCTCATCCCAGTGTCTGTCTCTCTTTACATTTCATGTAAATTTCATTCCTTGCTGATGATCCCCTTTATTTTGTTTGCATGCAGCACTGAAATCCCACCCCCCTCCACTAGGGATGCTGTTGTTTGCCTCCTCTCCAATCTCCCGTTCAAGTCAATACCAATAGGGAACTAAACCTCATACAGCTCCTTTTAAACTTTCCCCCAATTGTTTGTTTTTTTAAATTCAGTGATGCAAGACTAGTGAAAATCTCATATCACTAGAGTCATGCCGCTTCTAAAAAAATAAAAATTTTAAAATGAGGGGAAAGTGGAGCTTGTACACCGATGAAGAGGGGAGGATGGTGGAAGGTATGAAGTGGACAGAATGACCTTAATGTGGGTGGTGCAAGACTAGTGAAAATCTCATATCACTAGAGTCATGCCGCTTCTAAAAAAATAAAAATTTTAAAATGAGGGGAAAGTGGAGCTTGTACACCGATGAAGGGGGGAGGATGGTGGAAGGTGCAAAGTGGACAGAATGACCTTAATGTGGGTGGAGAGTGACCTTCAAAGGGCGGCAAAAGGGCAGGGGGAAATCTGAAGGAATCCGTATGCTTTTGAATTACCTTTGGCTTGGAAGTGAAACTCAGCCAATATCATAATGCCCCTATATAAATCAATGGTGCGACCTCATTTGGAATACTGTGTGCAGTTCTGGTCACCACACCTTAAAAAAGATATTATAGCTTTGGAAAAAGTGCAGAAAAGGGCAACTCGAATGATAAAAGGGTTGGAACACTTTCCCTATGAGGAAAGGTTAAAGCGCTTAGGGCTCTCTGGCTTGGAGAAAAGACGGCTGAGGGGTGACATGATCAAGGTTTATAAGATTATGCATGGGAAAGAGCAGGTAGAGAAAGAGGTACTTTTCTCCCTTTCTCACAATACAAGAACTCGTGGGCACTCCATGAAACTGCAGAGCGGTCGGGTTAGAACGGATAAAAGGAAGTACTTCTTCACCCAAAGAGTGATTAACACATGGAATTCACTGCCACAGGAAGTAGTGGCGGCTACAAGCATGGACGGCTTCAAAAGGGAATTAGATAAGCATATGGAGCAGAGGTCCATCAGTGGCTATCAGCCACAAGGTATAGATAGGGGCTCTGTCTTCTTGGTGCTTGGGGGGGGGTCGTGCTTGGGGGGGGGTCAACAGTGGGAGGGCTTTTAATGTCCTGGCCCCACTGGTGGACCTCCTGATGGCACCTGGTATTTCTGGCCACTGTGTGACACAGAGTGTTGGACTGGATGGGCCTTTGGCCTGATCCAACATTGGCGTCTCTTATGTTCTTAGGGGAAAATTGGCAGAAAAGCGCTCTCAGAAAACCTGGGGAAACAGCAACCAGAAAGCGAACTGAGCACTGAAGGGACGAAAATCAATGCAGAACG
>NW_015167752.1:5579-12889 GCF_001447785.1 Gekko japonicus
CGTTTCGTAGAAAAAGAGCTAGGGAACTCATTAGCATAACTCATTAGCATATGCCACACCCCCTGACATCACCGGAAGTGTGTCATAAGGCCACACCCCCTGACATCACCGGAAGTGTGTCATAAGGCCACACCCCCTGACATCACCGGAAGTGTGCCATAAGGCCACACCCCCTGACATCACCGGAAGTGTGTCATAAGGCCACACACCCCGCCCACAACGGTCCCGGCCGCCGCCCCCGGCCTTGCAGCTCCACTGCCGAACCCCATGAGGGGCCCGGCCGTGGACCTGCAAGGCCGGCGGGAGTGCAAGGAAGCCCCGCGAAGGCCCTCCCTGGCCCCAGGCAGGCAGGGGGGGGGAGCGGGCCTCCTCCTGGCTGAATGAGGTCCAGAAGCGGGGCGGCCGGAAGCGGGGGGTGGGGCTTCGTCATGTGCCCCGCCCCCTGTACCTCACCCGGGGGAATTGCGATTCCCCACGATCCCCCCCGAAATGACCCCTGTACCTCACCCGGGGGAATTGCGATTCCCCACGATCCCCCCCGAAATGACCCCTGCCTAAAACCCCTCTGGGGTGGCCGTAAATCATCTGTGACTTGACAGTTCTTTCCACCCCCACCCCCACCAAGACTTGAGCAGTGGGATCAAGCAGTACGGCAGAAGCAAAATTTCACATGCGGCTTCCAGTATTCAACAAATGAGAAATCAGTGCATTTCTTGGACTTCGACAAGCCATTTGACTTTCCATTGCCAAACTTGCAGCCACGAATCTTGTAGACTGTTCTTGGGGGTTCCTGGAAGTGACCAGATGCATTCTGGGTTATTTGTGAGACGCTGGTGTAATCAACTGATCTAGCCACTTCACTGACTGGTTAACTGGAACTGAACTCCCCCAGAACAAATCCTTGTGGGAAAAGAATTGCTTTGCTATCGATTACCGATCAGTGGCATCCCAGGGTTCCCCTTGGCCACCCAGTCCACAGTAGCACCCATAAGAAGTATACTCTGGGAATGCGCTTTTTCCAGTTGCTGTTTTAATCATTTGTCCAAATTCCAGGAGGCTCCCTTGGGCCACAAGAACACCTGCAAAACAATTATGGAGGGAGTTAACTGGAGAATGTGTTAGAAAGGAAGGGGTTTTGTTTCATTTCCTATACTCATAAATTTGGTTCTCCATGGATGTTGAGGTTCCCTGTAAATAACCTCAATGGAGACTTTTAGCATACTTGAAATTTGGCCTCATGGCTTCCTGATCAGTGAGCAGAGAGGGCTTTTAAAAGATTTTGACAATCACAGGTAGAAAGGATTTTATAGACTTTGTGTTCACAGCAGGGTAATTTTTCAGCAACACAAAATGACTCTCGTGTGGATCCCACCAGAGAAGGAAAAAGAACACAGAAATGCACCAGATTCCTAACAATTTTGTTCTTTCATGAATGCTATGAATTCAGTATTCAGATGGAATCACACTCACTTTGGGCACCTTGTGAGTACTTTGGGGACATTTCCCAGTTCTTGACTGAATATCCTCTGCCCCTGTAAAATGGCCCTATAATTTTTAAAATTAATTGCTTTTTAAAAGCCTGTATTTAAATCTTCCTCCTTTTGCATGAAGAGCAGAGAACACAGTGACATCAGCACCTGCAACTGGCTGTTCCACATATGTCCTGGCATAACTGTGTCCAATACAAATGGATCCGGGTCTGAAAAGGGGGGTTGGCTATTCCTCCTCCCTATCAGATGTTTATGGACCACTGTCAGGTTCTACCCATCTATGGGCCAGTCGGCTTTGTTGGTACTTACTGCAGGCCAGAAGCACGATCACTCCCAAAAGGATCTTCATGTCCCTCCAATGAGGACCTGGAAGAAGGACAACATTAGGGAGGAACAGTGCCGAGACTGGATGACAGTCAACATAAAATCCTTTGGATCTATCTATATCTATCTATCTATCTATTATATATATCTATCTATCTATATCTATCTATCTATCTATATCTATCTATCATCTATCTATCTATCATCTATCTATCATCTATCTATCTATCTATCATCTATCTATCTATCTATCTATCGTCTGTCGTCTATCTATCATTTATCATCTATCTATCATCTATCTATCATCATCAATCTATTTATCTATCATCTATCTATTTATCTATCATCTATCTATTTATCTATCATCTATCTATCTATCTATAATCTATCTATCTATCAATCTATCTATCTATCAATCTATCAATCTATCTATCTATCTATATCATCTATATCATCTATATCATCTATCTATCTATCATCTGTCTGTCTGTCTCTCTGTCCATCCGTCTGTCCGTACACACACACACACACACACACATCCAAAATTGTTTGACTCTGTACTTCAGTCATTGTTCAATGAATAATTAACCAATTAACTTCTGACCAAACAACATGCAACAGTCATGAGTAGTTTCTCCCCTCCCCCCATTCCTGATTTGTTTTATGATAACATGGTTGCAATTTGAGCTTTATTTAAGAATATGAAATTTTAAATGTTTGATTTCTTGTATTGCGTTGTTATTAACCGTAATTTTTTTTATAGTTGCGTTGTTGGGATTTCAGGAGAGAAGAAGCGGTTGGATTTATACCCTGCCCTTTACACAGAGTCTCAGGGTGGCTTACAATCTCCTTCCCTTCCTCTCCCCACAACAGACACCCTGTGAGGTAGGTGGGGGCTGAGAGAGCTCTCTCGAGAACTTGTTACTGACCCAATGTCACACCAGCAGCTGCATGTGGAGAAGTGGGGACTTAAACCCAGTTCTCCCAGATTAGAGTCTGTGCTCCTAACCACTGTACCAAACTGGCTCTCAGAATATGAAAATTTTGCTTTCGGATTTTTACTGTTATTTTGTTGTAAGGCCCCTCTCAATATATATATATATATTTAAAATAACACGGCTCTTACTTGCATTTTTCCTTTACAGAACAACAGTTTAGTGTGTGTGAAGAACAGATTTTAAGCAGAAAAACATAAAATGAGTTTTTCCCATTTACCTCACAGCTTCGGCGGCTGCATTAGGTAAAACTCTTTGTCTGTGTTCCTCTTTGTCTACAGATGCATGAAACACCAGCAGCCTTGAACCGGAGATGCTAAAGACTCAACTTTTGGATCTCTCACACAAAGCAGTTGAAAAATGGCCTCCCACATAATCCGAGAAACCTTTTCTTTGCCATATTCTGTTAAACATCCAATGGATGCTGGAGAACGATAATATTGATACTATATTTATTCTGTTCAGAGCATTTTTTAACCATGACTGGGTTACAATGGACCAAACTGCACAGCTTCCCCTTGTGTATTTTCCTGATCCAAACAGCCCCAGAAGGCACAATTTGCCCTATTACAGCCCCCCAACAGGGCAAATGACATGCAGATATTGCCCTCCTGGACCTAGTGAATGCAGTCAGTATGGTACTTACTTTCTCCAGCCTTGGAAAACATCCGGGGGGGGTCTATAATATGTACTCGCGACTCCTGTTTTCTCTCTTAGCCTTTTTGGAGTTTTGTTGTCTCCCCTTGGAAGTGTATTGGCCAGCCTTTATAGTTAACAGAAGAGTTTCATGTCAACAGAGAGGAAAACCCCCTGCTTCTTCTCCACATTCCAAACCCAACTGGAGAAGCAGGTTTCTTGTCGTTATGTAGAAGTTATGTTGAAATTTCTCCAACCCGTTCTTTGCTGGTCCCCTTAAAGAAAACAGATGACCCGATTCTTGTCTTTCTATGCCTATGTCCTGAGTTATGGTTTTGAAGAATGGGGAAGTTGCCAACTGCATTTCTGGACGTTGTCTTTTGCAGTCCTCGTGACAGCCTTGTCCAGTGGGCTTGTGGAAGTATCCATCAGAACGATACTGTCCCCAGATCACAGTGTTTGTGCAAGAGACCTGGAACAGCTATATCAATACTTTTTTTTTTAATAACTGAAGTATAGCTGTATCACTCCTCCTCCCAGGAAGACTTCCTGCCAGTTCCAGTGAATAATTATAATAAAATAACTAAGTCATTAAATGATTAAAGTATAAATACTCTAAAGGACCATCTCCTTCCATATGTCCCTGTGCATCAGTTATGGCCAGGCAGCAACCTGTTGGTTATCCCGCCATTTAGGGTGGTTAGGGTTGCCAGCTATGGGTTGGAAAATACCTGGAGATTTGGGGGGTGGAGTCTGGAGAAGGTGGAATTTGGGGAGGGGAGGGACCTCATCGGTACACAGTTCCATAGAGCCCACCCTCCAAAGCAGCCATTTTCTCCAGGGGAACTAATCTCTGTCATTTGGGGATCAACTGTAATAGCAGGAGATCTCCAGGCAGCACCTGAAGGTTGGCAACCCTAAGGGTGGTCCATCTGCAGTCGACCAGTGTCATGCCTGCCCTTGACTCAGCCCCAGAGACAGCTCCTGACAGCCTAAGAGGGGAGGATTCAGTGCCTTTAAGAGCTGAAGAAGCATCAGGATCTGCACCTACTGTAAGTACTAAGGAGGATACACAGCAATCTGAGTTAACAACAGGATGGTTTGCACCTGGGATTGAGCAGGCCATAAGCAGCTCATCACCTGCATCTCCCCCACCTGTAAGTAGGCTTAGGGATCAGAGACATCAGGAGCTGGCTAGCCGATGAAAAGAAGCACGTTCAAGAGGGTGGAGGTCCTTGAGCCCTGAGTTTTAACAGCAGCCAGGACTTTGTACAAAGGTGCTAATAAGTTAATGGGCCAGAGCACTATTTAGTAGGGCCTCTGGCCATGAGCAATTTGTGCTGGCAACCTTGTTCGTAGAACCAGAAGCTCTGCACCTTGATTCCTGTTTGACTCTGTGGCTTTTTGGACTCGGCTTGTGTTTGGACTGCTCTGGCTCCTGACTTCCAGCTTTGCACCTGACCACGCCCTCGGCTTTGCTCCCTGTACTCTGACCTCCAGTACATTTGACTACGGCTTTGTCTGGTGTTTTGGGACTTGTTTAATGCTCTGCTGACTTCTCTCCCGGCTGACCTTTGGACTTGTATTGTGACTCCCCCTGTCTGCCTGCCTCCCTGGCTCTACCATGACAACCAGAGCCTGGGCCATCTGCATTATGGCTCTCTGGGATCCCTGATAGGCTTGCCAGCTATGGGTTGGTAAATACCTGGAGATTTGGGTGTGTGTGTGTGTGTGAGGGACTTCTATTGGGTATAATGCGATAAAGTCCACCTTCCAATAGGGTTGCCATTCCTCTGACAGGGGCAGCAGTTTGCCTGATTTTGGGCCCACCAATCTGCCAGCCCCAGTCCGTTTGGCAGAGGGAACCCCACCCCCAAAGTGCCCTGTTCATGCCAATGTGCCCGGCGCAATGATGTCACCTGGAACTGTCATCATTATGCAGGGCACACTTCACATGCGCAACAAACAGATCCTGGAGAGGGACCCCCCCCACCAGCAGCAGCCAGGCAAGACCTGACAACTCTACCTTCCAAAATGGCCATTTTCTCCAGGTGAACCGATCTCTGTCACCCAGAGCTCAATTGTAATCCCAGGAGACCTCCAGCCATCACCTGGAGGTTGACGCCAAAAATGAGAAATCACGGGAGGAATTGGAAATCCAAAAACAACATCTGTGACAAAAATAACATAGAGTCAATAAAGACATGTTTGCAAAATAATTTACTGGAGTAATTCTGTAGAAAATTCTCTTATCGCTCACACGCAACCAATGCTGGGTAATTCATTTCACAATAATTGCTTTATCTGAGCGTGTAGCAATCACAGTTCTTATCAATTTCTACTTATCAACTCTTGAAGGAAACATTCCGTGTTGACTCTCTAATAACAGAACCCAAGGTCTTCACAGATAAAGCAACTATTGTTTACATTGCGCAGCATCCGTTGTGTGTGAGCGATAACAGAAGAGAATTTTCTACAGAACTGCTACAGTAAATGATTTTGCAAACATATCTTTATTGACTCTTCATTATTTTTGTCACAGATTTCCATCACCTGGAGGTTGGCAGCCCTAATCCCTGTAGAGGTGAGGGCGCCCCCTCCTTGGAGATTGTCAGGAGGCACCACCAGGCCTGCTTTTGAGGTGCTTTGAATAGCATGCATCTTTTTTGGGGAGCAGGGTATTTAGGGTTGACTGCTTTATTTTCGGTTTTAACAAGGAATGATTCAAACTGTTGTTGTAAGCCACCTTGGACCACAAGGAAAGGCGGGATATAAATATTTGAATAAAGAAATCGATAAATATAAAAGTTCTCTCTTCTCCATTCGTGACACATTCAGTAACAGCCTTAAAGGGTACAATTTATTTTCGGTTTTAACAAGGAATGATTCAAACTGTTGTTGTAAGCCACCTTGGACCACAAGGAAAGGCGGGATATAAATATTTGAATAAAGAAATCGATAAATATAAAAGTTCTCTCTTCTCCATTCGTGACACATTCAGTAACAGCCTTAAAGGGTACAGTTCAGCTGGTAAGTTTCAAGGGGAGACTCCAGCAAGGAAAAGATTTCATATTGGCTCATTATACAAGCAGTAATTGTTCCTCCTTCCAGGGTTACGTGTACTATCCGGATTCCATCTTACTTTGCTGATTCATCAGTAAAAAAGAACAGGTCTCACCCACTCCAGGGATCACGTCCTCTTTTGGCCAGATCTCTCATTCACCTGTGCCCTGTCCTGGGAAATGGAGCCTTCTGGCCTCTCTTTGTCACCTGACTTCTGCCCCTTCGGCTGTTTACAGCTCTCTGGATACGAATCTCTGTGCCAGCCGAATTTAGCATTTCATTCATTTGACAAGTGAACCCTGGCTCATGAAAGCTTCTTTAGCAATAAATGTATTAAGTTGCAGACAGACAGGGCTAGTTCTCTAGGACACCGGCTCCAATGCATTCCCCGCCTCATTCGAAAGCACCGATCTTAAAAGCACCAGTCTTTTATTTCAAAGCAAGTCCTAGATTCAGCTCTGCAGATGGATGTTCAGATCTCATCAGTCACCTTTGCCCAGCTTCACCTGGTTCCTAAGAACATAAGAGACGCCAATGTTGGATCAGGCCAAAGGCCCATCCAGTCCAACACTCTGTGTCACACAGTGGCCAGAAATACCAGGTGCCATCAGGAGGTCCACCAGTGGGGCCAGGACATTAGAAGCCCTCCCACTGTTGACCCCCCCAAGCACCAAGAAACGCCAATGTTGGATCAGGCCAAAGGCCCATCCAGTCCAACACTCTGTGTCACACAGTGGCCAGAAATACCAGGTGCCATCAGGAGGTCCACCAGTGGGGCCAGGACATTAGAAGCCCTCCCACT
>NW_015167752.1:17975-20088 GCF_001447785.1 Gekko japonicus
GACAGTGTGTGACTGCAATAAAGAAGGCCAATGCTATGCTGGGGATTATTAGGAAGGGTATTGAAAACAGATCAGCCAATATAATAATGCCCCTATATAAATCAATGGTGAGACCTCATTTGGAATACTGTGTGCAGTTCTGGGCACCACACCTTAAAAAAGATATTATAGCTTTGGAAAAAGTGCAGAAAAGAGCAACTCGAATGATAAAAGGGTTGACATGGGAAAGAGCAGGTAGAGAAAGAGGTACTTTTCTCCCTTTCTCACAATACAAGAACTCGTGGGCACTCCATGAAACTGCAGAGCGGTCGGGTTAGAACGGATAAAAGGAAGTACTTCTTCACCCAAAGAGTGATTAACACATGGAATTCACTGCCACAGGAAGTAAATACAAGAACTCGTGGGCACTGCATGAAACTGCAGAGCGGTCGGGTTAGAATGGATAAAAGGAAGTACTTCTTCACCCAAAGAGTGATTAACACATGGAATTCACTGCCACAGGAAGTGGTGGGTGCTACAAGCATGGATGGCTTCAAAAGGGAATTAGATAAGCATATGGAGCAGAGGTCCATCAGTGGCTATTAGCCACAAGGTATAGCTAGGGGCTCTGGGGCAAGTGATGCTCTGTCTTCTTGGTGCTTGGGGGGGGTCAACAGTGGGAGGGCTTCTAATGTCCTGGCCCCACTGCTGGACCTCCTGATGGCACTGGTATTTCTGGCCACTGTGTGACACAGAGTGTTGGACTGGATGGGCCTTTGGCCTGATCCAACATTGGCGTCTCTGATGTTCTGATGATGTTCTGATCCTTCCCAGGAGTGATAGTGCTTCTGGCCTGCAGTAAGTACCAACAAAGCCGACTGGCCCATAGATGGGTAGAACCTGACAGTGGTCCATAAACATCTGATAGGGAGGAGGAATAGCCAACCCCCCTTTTCAGACCTGGATCAATTTGTATTGGACACAGGGAGTGATAGTGCTTCTGGCCTGCAGTAAGTACCAACAAAGCCGACTGGCCCATAGATGGGTAGAACCTGACAGTGGTCCATAAACATCTGATAGGGAGGAGGAATAGCCAACCCCCCTTTTCAGACCTGGATCAATTTGTATTGGACACAGTTATGCCAGGACATATGTGGAACAGCCAGTTGCAGGTGCTGATGTCACTGTGTTCTCTGCTCTTCATGCAAAAGGAGGAAGATTTAAATACAGGCTTTTAAAAAGCAATTAATTTTAAAAATTATAGGGCCATTTTACAGGGGCAGAAGATATTCAGTCAAGAACTGGGAAATGTCCCCAAAGTACTCACAAGGTGCCCAAAGTGAGTGTGATTCCATCTGAATACTGAATTCATAGCATTCATGAAAGAACAAAATTGTTAGGAATCTGGTGCATTTCTGTGTTCTTTTTCCTTCTCTGGTGGGATCCACACGAGAGTCATTTTGTGTTGCTGAAAAATTACCCTGCTGTGAACACAAAGTCTATAAAATCCTTTCTACCTGTGATTGTCAAAATCTTTTAAAAGCCCTCTCTGCTCACTGATCAGGAAGCCATGAGGCCAAATTTCAAGTATGCTAAAAGTCTCCATTGAGGTTATTTACAGGGAACCTCAACATCCATGGAGAACCAAATTTATGAGTATAGGAAATGAAACAAAACCCCTTCCTTTCTAACACATTCTCCAGTTAACTCCCTCCATAATTGTTTTGCAGGTGTTCTTGTGGCCCAAGGGAGCCTCCTGGAATTTGGACAAATGATTAAAACAGCAACTGGAAAAAGCGCATTCCCAGAGTATACTTCTTATGGGTGCTACTGTGGACTGGGTGGCCAAGGGGAACCCCGGGATGCCACTGATCGGTAATCGATAGCAAAGCAATTCTTTTCCCACAAGGATTTGTTCTGGGGGAGTTCAGTTCCAGTTAACCAGTCAGTGAAGTGGCTAGATCAGTTGATTACACCAGCGTCTCACAAATAACCCAGAATGCATCTGGTCACTTCCAGGAACCCCCAAGAACAGTCTACAAGATTCGTGGCTGCAAGTTTGGCAATGGAAAGTCAAATGGCTTGTCGAAGTCCAAGAAATGCACTGATTTCTCATTTGTTGAATACTGGAAGC
>NW_015167753.1:0-20140 GCF_001447785.1 Gekko japonicus
GCCACAGGCAAAGAGCCCTTTAGCTCGTCAAAGAATGCTCGTGCCAGAGGCTCGTGCCTTTGGCAAGGTGCTTTCTTAAATACTGAATTACAGTCAATCACAGTCAAACTGCCCATTCCTATCCCTCTCTCAAGCAGCCAGGACTCTGCAACAACTCTAAGTGCTTTCACACACTCCCAAACACAGTCCTCCCACACAATATCCTCAGCTGAATCCCCTCAGCTGAAAGCAAGTAAAAAAACACTCACCCCTCTAGCAGCTCTGTCTCCTGCTCAGAGCTCAGCTGGGTTCCTTCTTCTTCCTTCTTCTTCCTTCTTCTTCCTTCTTCTTCCTTCTTCTTCCTTCTTCTTCCTTCTTCTTCCTTCTTCTTCCTTCTTCTTCCTTCTTCTTCCTTCTTCTTCCTTCTTCTTCCTTCTTCTTCCTTCTTCTTCCTTCTTCTTCCTTCTTCTTCCTTCTTCTTCCTTCTTCTTCCTTCTTCTTCCTTCTTTCTCCCCTCTTCTTCCCCTTCTTCCTTCTTCTTCCTTCTTCTTCCTTCTTCTTCCTTCTTCTTCCTCCTTCTTCCTTCTTCTTCGTCCTCCTCTACAAAAACTGAGAAGGAACACTGTTAAAAGATGGATTAAACAAAATACATGGATTGATTACAGTGCACTAAAATATAGATTAAAAACATAGGCTTTGAATTTAGCCTCTAGATAGAAACCATTGGACTCAGTAGTCTTCAATGTACATTAATAAATATGAATCAATATCCACAGGTTGATGGCATACAAAAAAGACTACAAACACAATATACTTCATCAGATGTTATTTTGTCCCAGCGGGCCTTCTTCAGTGGTCACTGAATACACAGATACAGAGATACACCAATTGCTGGAACAAAAAAGCAAAGATGGATGTAGAATGATTCTTGAACATTTTATAATGTGTTGCCAAACAGTGCCATCATTAGGATCATGGATCTTGTCACATGGTTTCCATGCTCACACATGAAAACGTATGGTTGTGCATATCTAATTTTGGCAACAATATTCCCTCATGGTGTATGTGTGTGCACAAATGAACAATCTGAAAGCTAGTGAGTTCACCAATTACATCTTTTTGCTTAACGTCTGGTTTAATTATAGGGCATTTCTTCTAACGTAAATTGCTTTGAGATAAATATTTGAATAATACCAAGAACTAAATATAAAGCTCTTCATTGTTAACTGATGTTAGATTTTTGTACTTTATATCAAAGAGAGGGGAAATTAGCACAGATGTATTCAAATACATGATTCCATTATTGTTCCTAGTGTTTTTTAATTGGGGGGGGGAGGTTTCCAAATTGTATGGGATTACCTGGATGGGGGATTATTTTTTTTACTTTGAAATTCTTTGGACCATAAATTATGGGGGGAAACTGAAATGAAAGCTTTTGTCACTAAATTCAGAGAGAGAGAAGAAGAAGAGATTAGATTTATACCCCGCCCTTCACTACCCAAAGGAGTCTCAGAGCATCTTACAAACTCCTTTCCTTTCCCCTCCCCACAACAGACACCCTGTGAGGTAGGTGGGGCTGAGAGAGCTCTGACAGAAACTGCTGTTTTTCGAGAACAGCTGCGCCAGAACTATGGCTTGCCCAAGGTCATTGTTATGCCAACTTCTCCAGGAAATTCCTGGAGACCCAATCCAAGTTATCTACCAAGGAAGTTTGGGTGTTTGTGGCTGTGCGTAAGTTCTATACCAGTCTATACAGAGGTCGGATGGCCAATGAGACGCTCGCTATATCCAAGGAAGTGAGACAACAAGCTAGTCCTTAAATAAATGTTGTCTTTACTAAAGGTTTCTGCAGTCATACAAAATCGGAATCATACAATTTCATACAAGCTCCTTAGTTACAATAGTACATCAGAACAATTACAGCATAGAAAATAACAAAAGCATCAAAATGGGGAAGACACAATGGGACACGGCTATACTCATCTGAGGTCCAGCTGAGGAAGAACTCTCCTCCTTGGAACGCTGGGCAGCCGAAAGCAGCAGCTTGTGAACTCCAAGGCACACAGGTAGGACCAGCCAAACCACGTGTGAGCTCTCTGGGTCGCGACTCCCGGAGAACTTAAGTAGTAGAGTCACTTGTAGCACCTTAGTGCACTGCTATGGGGAAGGTGGGTTAACCAGAGAGACAAAGGAGAGTTTCTCCTTAAATAAACTCTTTTTGGGGCATGTGCTATCCAGCCATAAACTATCAAACCCGTCCTCTAAACTATCACTACTGGATGAAGAGGGGGTGACGAGGGGATGACGAGGGGATGACGCTCTCCTGAGGGGTGGTGGCAATATGCAGATCCTACTCCTACATCAAAGGTGCCTTTTGGCAAGGTGTGAATCTTCCGTTCCCATGGACACCTCTTGATTTGCAGATCTGGTTCCTGCTCCAAAGCCATAAACGCTATTGTCTTTAGATCTCCAAACCAGATTAAGGGAGTAGGGTCACTTGCTCTTTCCATTCCAAGAATGCCGGGGTTCGCTGGGGATTTTCCACAGCTCTCCAAGTGGGTGCAATGGCGCGGTGTCTTCTCCATCCCACAGAGTCATGGGATACATTCCAGGGACGCACATGGTCCGTATGTGCAACGGCAGGCCCAGGCCAGCCTATTTCTAGGCAAGCATGAGATGCAGAACAAAGCAACACACAACATACAGCAATCCCTGAATACATAATGCATAGGTATTCAATGCTAGAGACACACATAAGCAGCATCACCACTATACAGAAATACAAACATAAGCTCATATCGTTACATCATCCAGCAGCTGCAAGTGAAGGAGTGGGGAATCAAACCCAGTTCTCTCAGATTAGAGTCCGCACACTTAACCACTACACCAAAGAGAGAGAGATCAAACCCCGCTATATAGGATTATTGGTTGTGTATAGGCAGATGCAACAATATACTCTAGACCATGCAGAGTTATAAATGGAATAATCTGGCATATAAAAATTATGGGAAACAAGGAAAGACAGACACATTGTACCCTTTTTGAAAATCTTAGAAACTCAGCCCTAATGCACCTAGCACTATTTATTTTTGTTTCTTAAAACATTTTATGGAGCTACCGGGCTGGAACTTTTCCAAGCCAAAAGGGAAATTCAGGAATATGCAGTCAATTATGCACCCCCAAAAAAGTCCGAACTGGAACACATCCAGTTGAAATTGGAACTGGTTGCTCGTTTTTTTCTGAGAATTATTATGTTGGGGATGGATCCAGAAACCTGGGAGCAGAGCACTGAAGAAATCGTTATCACTTTCTTCTTCCAGCTGTCCACGTGACTGCCTGAAAAGCTGCT
Organism: Gekko japonicus; assembly: GCF_001447785.1. Lineage (NCBI taxonomy): Eukaryota > Metazoa > Chordata > Lepidosauria > Squamata > Gekkonidae > Gekko > Gekko japonicus. The sequence continues at coordinate 3,329 of NW_015167753.1, forward strand.
CTTGAGAGTCAGAGGACCTTTGGGGATGATGTAGGGTCGCCTGCCTCCACGTGGTGGCTGGAGATCTCCTGGGGTTACAACAAGTGTTCCCTCTAAGCTGAGTTAGTGTGAGCTAGCTCATGGTTATCTAGCCTCCGGCTCACACATTTTTGTCTTAGCTCAGGAAGGATGGCTCCAGAGCAAACTAATTTATGCAGCAGCCAAATCACTCACTCACAGCTTTAATGCCAGCAGCTCACAAAGTTGAATTTTTGCTCACAAGACTCCACAGCTTAGAGGGAACATTGGTTACAACTGCTTTCCAGGCAACAGAGGTCAGTTCCCCTGGAGAAGATGGCTGCTTTGGAGGGTGGACTCTCTGGCATTATACCCTGCTGAGGTCCCTCCCTTCCCCAAACCCCACCCTCCCCAGGCTCCACCCCCCAAATATCCAGAAATTTCCCAACCCAGACCTGGCAACCCTAAATGTGGGATCCACTGGAGGGGGGGGACTAGCCCAGGAAGGCAGAATTGGAAGAAATCACACAGATGGTGGTTTAAACAGAGACCGTTTCCGCTGATTTCCCCCTTCCCCTTGCAGCCCTCCGCCCTGCACCCGATGTCCCCCTCCCAAGATTCCTCCCAGTCTTCAGGAGTGACTTTGGAGATGTTGTAGGAGATGTCAGAAAAAAGGAGACGACAGCAAAGATCCTTTTTGTGAGGGGTTTTTTAATGCAATTTATTGTGTTTAATATCCTTTTTGTGAGCTCTGCTCTGCTTGCACTTGCCTGGATTGAAGCGGCTGCAAAACTGGAATTTAAGTAACACCTTGGGGGCAAAAAATATTTAAATGAAGACATTTCTCCTCCTAGACTACTGTTAAATCAGAACTTCCATCCTGGCCTGCCTAAGTGCCATCTGGGGAGTGTCTTGGCTTTGCTGAGATTTCCATAAATGTTTTGTGCAATCCAGGCCTCCCCCCCCCCCAGGGAATGCGCCGGAACAGAGCTCAAGAACCTCTTCGACAAAATTCTTTTTGAAATGTTTAAAAGTTCATGAGTTTTCAGTACACAGACTGAAAACTTCATTTCCTTCAGGCACCTCCCCCCCCCAAAAAAAAAAGCCCTGGTACAATCTAAGGCCCATTGCTTGCTTGCTTGCTTTCCTTCTTTCCTTCCTTCCTTCTTTCCGGAATAAGAGATACTATACTACACACACTGCCATACAATAGTTATAATTACTTAGCCATCTCTGTATCCAATTAGGGCACACAAGGCGGCAAACAGTTTAAAATAGCTTAAAAGGTAATACAAATCAGTTTCTAAAATCATCCATAGGCATAAACCGTTAAAGGTCTGAACTGTGATACTTGTTGGAAGATTACATTTGTCAAATCAAAGATTAACTCTTGGTTTTCAAACTAAGTACGCCAGTTTGGTGTAGGGGTTAAGTGTGTGGACTCTCATCTGGGAGAACCGGGTTTGATTCCCCACTCCTCCACTTGCACCTGCTGGTGTGACCTTGGGTCAGTCACAAGCTCTGGCACAGCTGTCCTTGAAAAAGAGCAGTTTGTGTCAGAGCTCTCTCAGCCCCACCCACCTCACAGGGTGTCTGTTGTGGGGAGGGGAAGGGAAAGGAGTTTGTAAGCCGCTCTGAGACTCCAAGTGAAGGGCGGGGTATAAATCCAATCTCTTCTTCTTCTTCTAAGTGATGCATTCCTCAGTGTTTAAATTAAGGGCTCCTTCTTTTATTGGCTATGTTATGGCTCATTTGAGCCTTTGATCCAGTGTTGAGGGATAAAATTAATTTCCCTTTGTTCTACCAGATGGTTCCAAATGAAAATCCTGAACGTCACTTCTATAGGATTCCCTGTCCCCACCTCCATCTGGCCTGTCTCCAGTCTCCTTCCACCTGCTCCTTCTGGGAGACTGTAAAAGGAAAGGGAAGCGTCTCTCCTCTTTGCTGCCTGAGTGATCTACCTGGGTCTCAGCCACCTCCCTCTCCTGGCCTTCCTGACATTGGTGAATCTGGGCTCCAGCTGTCCTCTGGTTGAGCAGCCAAGGTGGAGTACCTCAGCTGATTTCCCTCAGACCATCGGTGGTTGCCTCAGGTGATGATGTCCTGGGCTTATCTCCTCTTGCCTTTGGTGTATTTGCAAGGAAACGGTCTACTGAGCTGGTAAGCTTATGCAGGGGTTGTCTGTTTGCTTCCAGAACTGATCTATGTATTGATACTAGGGACATCAGTCTTCAGGTGGGATCTGGGGATTCCCCAAAATTACAACTTATCTCCAGACTACTGAGATCAATTCCCCTGGAGAACATTGATGCTTTGGAGGGTGGACTCTGTCCCATTGTACCCCACTGAGGTCCCTGTCCTCCCCGATAGGGTTGCCAGCTCCAGGTTGGGAAATACCTGGAGATTTTGGGAGTGGAGCCTGAAGAGGGCAGGGTTTGAGGAGGGGAGGGACTTCCGTGGGGTATAATGTCATAGAGTCCACCTTCCAAAGTGGCCATTTGGTCCTGATGAACTGATATCTATCTCCTGGAGATCAGTTGCAATACTGGGAGATCTTCAGCCACCACCTTTAGGTTGCTAGCTCTGGGTTGGAAAACACCTGGAGACTTTGGGGGTGGATCCAGGAGAGGGCAGGGTTTGAGGAGGGGAGGGGCCTCAGCATGGTACAATGCCATAGAGCACCCTTCAAGGCAGCCATTTTCTCCAGGGGAGCTGCTCTCTATCAGCTTGAGATCAGTTGTAAAAATGGATCTCCAGGCCCCACCTGGAGGCTGGCAACCCTACACCACCTGGAGGTTGGCAACCCTATCTCCAGACTCCACCCCCAAATCTCCAGAAGTTTTCCGAGCTGGAGCTGGCAACCCAGCCCCCCCCCCCCCATCTTCCACAGTGGCCAGGGTGGACATCGACACTGGTATTGGACGCCATTTTGTACAAGTTGAATGTAAAGGCTTCCAGCAGAAGCAGGCCTTCTGCAGAATTAAGGCTCACAGCTCCACAAGCTTTGCTAATTAGGCTTCGCTTTCCTATGCGTGGCAGTTCCAAACAAGTTGCCTAACTCCGCAGTTGTGTATCATCCTGGGAGACAAATGTTTGTCTCTTCCCAAGGTAATATATAAAAGTGAATTTGACTGTTTTGACAGCTCGGGGTGGGGGGAAGCCAGGCTCTTAAGTGTAAGTCAAACTCAGCACCTCTGTGCTGCGTTCTGAGAAAAACCTTTCGTTCTGAGAAAAAGCCTTCCTGGCCCGTTCTGAGAAAAAGCCTTTGGCCAGAACGTCAGCTAGTATCAACCAGAAGCCTGAAGATGATGGGTAATGATAGAGCGTCAGGTGATGCTTACATTGTACCTGTCGGAGATCAGCCAGCCTGCTTTTGCTTAACGCAATTAATAACTCCCTTCTGTAAACAGAAGAATTCCTAGAAGTTCCTGTTCAGTGTGAATTCTCCCACGAGCTGTCAACACCTTAAGGAAGATGCTAGCTGAGGCAGAGGAAAAGCTGGGGAAAGCAGAAACCTCCTTATGAAATCAAGAAGCCTAAAATAGACACAAAATGGAAGCCGGGTGTGGAACATGGTTGAAAGAGAGACAATCCTGTTTCTTAAATCCTGTGGTAATGGAAGTCTGCAGTCAACACGAGCTGACCTTTTCAACAGATCTGCAAAATATCAGGCTGACCTTTGGAATGATCCAACATGCACTCAGCTGATAACTGATGCCTTCCATTTAGATTCAAGTCCAATAGCAGCTCAGAGACCGGCAAGAGTTTCAGCGTGCGAGCTTTTGAGAGTCAAAGGCAACGCTCCTTTTGTCAGAAACAAGTCAGAATGGAGATCTCTTGAGTCCTTTTAGTCTCGTCAGAAAGTGGGAGGGATCCTTATGAACCTCCTTATGAAATCAAGAAGCCTAAAATAGACACAAAATGGAAGCCGGGTGTGGAACATGGTTGAAAGAGAGACAATCCTGTTTCTTAAATCCTGTGGTAATGGAAGTCTGCAATCAGCACGAGCTGACCTTCTCAACAGATCTGCAAAATATCAGGCTGACCTTTGGAATGATCCAACATGCACTCAGCTGATAACTGATGCCTTCCATTTAGACTCAAGTCCAATAGCAGCTCAGAGACCAGCAAGAGTTTCAGCGTGCGAGCTTTTGAGAGTCAAAGGCAACACTCCTTTTGTCAGAAACAAGTCAAAATGGAGATCTCTTGAGTCCTTTTAGTCTCGTCAGAAAGTGGGAGGGATCGCTCTCTTTCGAGGAGGGTAGGGAGCTGTTCCTGTTGGAAGTAGAGGATAATAGGACTCGCAATCATGGGTTTAAATTAAGGCCGGGAAGGTACCAGCTGGATCTGAGGAAAGACTTTTTGAAAGTCAGAGTTGTGCCACAGTGGAATCAGCTGCCTAGGGCAGTGGTGAGCTCCCCCTGACTGGCAGTCTTTAAGCAGCGGCTGGACAAACACTTCTCAGGGATGCTCCAGGCTGATCCTGCATTGAGCAGGGGGTTGGACTAGATGGCCTGTATGGCCCCTTCCAACTCTGCGATTCTATGATTCTATGTTGTAAAGAATCCTGATTACATAAGGAAAGGATTCAGCTTTTTTAAAAGGAAAAAAAATCATAATCGATCAAACCTGCAGGCATTTTTGAGATCCACAAAAAAAGTTATGCTCTTATTACGGACTCAGAACTTAAGTTCCAAAAAGGATTACAGTTCCCATTCTGTGTGAGTGGGCCAATGCATCTGTTTTCCACTTTTGGTACACACTCTTGGAAACTCAGGTTTGTTGCAGGTATGCATCTCTGCATACTGCAATCTGAAACCCAGTATAGCTGAAGGTATGCGTTTGCTGGTGTGTACCAAAGTTTGAAAATGTTCACACTGCCCTATTCACACAAAATAGCGATCACCCATAGTGCTCCATGACTACTTGAGGACTGATGATTTGCATAATGCAGTTCCGGAACCAACAAACAATTCTAGTTTATGTGGCTCCCATATGAAGACAGCCTCTACCAAGTTCAGCTCTACCTATTGTAACTAGCAGTAGTTCTCCAAGGTCTTGGGCAACCAAGGGTTGTTCCTAATACTTGATGCCTCACTTAACTGGAGATGTTCGGGACTGAGCTTAGGACCTGAAAGCATGTGGTTTAACACAGCGCCACAACGGCTCCCTAGGGCTGGCAACACTAGGTTGGGAAACTTCTGGAAAGTTAGGGATGGAGGCTGGGGGGACTTTGGGAAGAAGGGGACTTCAATGGGGTATACTGGCACAGAGTCCATCCTCCAAAGCAGCCAATATGCATTGTAGCTTTGCATCCTTTAGAAGGATTCTTTACAACTCCCCTCCCACCTTCTGACTGGAATAAAAGGACTCAGATATCTCCAGTCCTACTCATGTTTGACGAAGGGAGCTTTGATTCTCGAAAGGGTATACCCTGAAATTCTTGCTGGTCTCTAAGGTGCTACTGGATTCAGATCTAGGTGTTTTTTACTGCAGAACAACATGGCTACCCTCTGAAACTATAGTCTGAATCATAGAATCATAGAGTGGGAAGGGACCTCCAGGGTCCTGTAGTCCAACCCCCCTGCACAATGCAGGAAATTCACAAATACCTTCCCCCCCCACAATCCCAGTGACCCCTGCTCCATGCCCAGAAGAGGGCAAAAAAACCCCAAAACCCTTCTAGGATCCCCAGCCAAAATGGACTGGAGAAAAATTGCTTCCTGAGCCCAAAGTGGTGATCAGCATTTCCCTGGGCCATGAGAACTAAGCACTGAGGCAAAAAAAACCCTGCCCTCCCTCTCATGATCTCTGCCTAAGTTCACAGACTCAGCATTGCTGTGAGATGGTCATCTAGACAATTGGAGTTGACTGAAGATCAGGTGGAATTTGGGGAGATCTCCAGGCCCCACCTGGAGGTTGACAACCTGTTGTGTCCACTGACCGCCACCAGGGGCCAGCGAATACCCCAGAGCTTGACTCTGGAAGGACAATGGGACGGCTCCTGGTCTCTCCACTGGGGGGACCAATGGGACCGTGGCGGGAGATTTAAACCCACCAACGGGACCTGAGGGTGTGTCCCCAGGTATGTACATAGTTGGCCAGCCGGCCCTTTGTCTTTGTCTTTGTTGTGTACCAGTGAAGCGTGCAGGATATCATGCGGCTAACCCACTTCCATGCGGCCTTCCATGCGGCTAACCCACTACACAATACAACCCTATTTTACCCATGTGCTCTCCAAAATGGGGGTGCTAACACTGATCTCCTGGCAGAGCAACTATGGGGGCAAATGCTCAGTGGGTCAGCTGCTCTGACTCATTCCATCCCTTTGCATACAGCCCTGAGAATCATCTGTAGCAGTTGGGTGGGGCAGAGGCCTTCTGAAAATTCTTGCCTAGAAAATGATGCAGCTGTAAATATATACATAAATGTTACTAAATACCTTTCTAGTATGGCCTTCCAGACATTTTTAAAGATCAGTTTTCATAAAACATCAAGAGATAAACAACTGGATTCACCAAGAATTGGAAGAGCTTATGGTCACGTATACCCAAAACTCCCCCTCATGGATCACTGCCTTGTCGTGGCGAGGGGGCTTGCGTAGTTCAATGAAGCTGTGGGCTATGCCGTGAAGGGCCACCCAAGATAGACAGGCCACAGCAGAGAACTCAGACCAAGCGTGATCCCCCTGGAGAAGGAAATGGCAACCCACTCCAGTACTTTTGCCAAGAAAACCCCATGGACAGTATCAAAAGGCTAAAAGATATGACACCGGAAGATGAGCCCCTCAGGTCGGAAGGTGTCCAATATGCTACTGAGGAAGAGCAGAGGGCAAGTACAAGTAACCCCAGAAAGAGTGAAGCGGCTGGGCCAAAGCCGAAAGGACCCTCAGTTGTGGATGTGTCTGATGGTGAAAGGAAAGTCCAATGCTGCAAAGAACAATACTACATAGGAACCTGGAATGTAAGATCTATGAATCAAGGTAAGCTTGACATGGTCATCCATAATCCAGCGAATGTTGGCAATATGATCTCTCGTTCCTCTACCTCTTCGAAACCCAGCTTGTACTTCTGGTAGTTCTCTATCCACGTACTGTTGAAGCCTAGCTTGTAGGATCTTGAGCATGACCTTGCTAGCGTGTGATATGAGTGCAATTGTGCGATAGTTTGAACATTCCTTGGCATTGCCCTTCTTTGGGATTGGAATGTATACTGATCTTTTCCAATCCTGTGGCCACTGTTGCGTTTTCCAAATTTGCTGGCAAATGGAGTGCAGAACTTTAACAGCATCCTCTTCTAAGACTTTGAATAGCTCAGCTGGGATACCATCACCTCCACTAGCTTTGTTGTTAGCAATGCTTTCTAAGGCCCATTTAACTTCACATTCCAGGATGTCTGGCTCGAGGTCAGTGATTATACCGTCGTGGTTGTCAAGGACATCGAGGTCTTTCTTGTATAGTTCTTCTGTGTATTCTTGCCATCTTTTCCTAATCTCTTCTGCTTCTGTTAGGTCCCTACCGTTTTTGTCCTTTATCATGGCCAGCTTTGCATGGAACGCTCCCTTGATTTCTCCAATTTTCTTGAAGAGATCTCTAGTCCTTCCCATTCTATTGTTTTCTTCTATTACTTTGCACTGTTCATTCAGGAAGGCCTCCTTATCTCTCCTTGCTGTTCTCTGGAAATCTGCGTTCAGTTGGGTAAATCTTTCCTTTTCGCCTTTGCCTTTCGCTTTCCTTCTTTCCTCTGCTATTTGTAAAGCCTCATCAGAAAGCCACTTTGCTTTCTTACATTTCTTTTTCTTTGGGATGGTGGTGATTGCTGCCTCCTGTACGATGTCACGAACCTCTGTCCATAGTTCTTCAGGCACTCTATCTATCAAATCCAGACCCTTGAATCTATTCTTCACCTCTACTGTATATTCATCAGGGATGTGATCTAGGTCAAACCTGAATGGCCTCATGGTTTTCCCGATTTTCTTCAGTTTAAGTCTGAATTTTGCAATGAGTAGCTCATGATCTGAGCCACAGTCAGCTCCAGGTCTTGTTTTTACTGACTGGATAGAGCTTCTCCATCTTTGACTGCAAATTATATAGTCAATCTGATTGCGGTGTTGCCCATCTGGTGATGTCCATGTGTAGAGTCGCCTCTTAGGTTGTTGGAAAAGGGTGTTCGCTATGACCAGTGTGTTCTCTTGACAAAACTCTGTTAACCTTTGCCCTGCTTCATTTTGCTTTCCAAGGCCAAACTTGTCTGTTATTCCAGTTACCTTTTCACTTCCTACTTTAGCATTCCAGTCCCCTATGATGATGAGGACATCATGTTTTGGTGTTAGTTCTATGAGGTGTTGTAGGTCTTCATAGAACCAGTCCACTTCAGCCTCTTCTGCATCAGTGGTTGGGGCATAGACTTGGATTACTGTGATGCTGAATGGTTTACCTTGGAATCGGACCGAAATCATTCTGTCATTTTTGAGATTGTATCCCAGTACTGACTTTTGCACTCTCTTGTTGACTATAAAGGCCACACCATTTTTTCTACGAGATTCCTGGCCACAGTAGTAGATATAATGGTCTTCTGAGTTAAATTCGCCCATTCCTGTCCACTTTAGTTCTCTGATTTCTAAGATATTGATGTTCAGTCTTGCCATCTCATTTTTGACCACATCAAGCTTACCTTGCTTCATAGATCTTACATCAAGGGATGCTGTTCTTTGCAGCATCGGACTTTCCTTTCACCATTAGACACATCCACAACTGAGCGTCCTTTCGGCTTTGGCCCATCCGCTTCACTCTTTCTGGGGTTACTTGTACCTGAAGACTAACCTGAGAATCTGAAAGAAATCCTTAGTGAAGCACTTGCACCAGTGATAGGTATCAAGGCGGAAGTACTACAAAGTGAAATGGATATGACCTATCAGACATATTCAGAATTTATCAAGAAAAAGAACCTGCCTGGTGAAATATATGTCAGATTCTCTAAGAGATTTATAAGAGATGTAATATTGGAAGCAACTTCCAGGCAAAAAAGAAAAGATTCTCTTATTAAAGTGAAGCAGTTTTTGGACAGACATCAAGATTTTAAAAAAGATGAAAAGAACACAGAGGAAGAAGAAGAAGGTGAATTGGACAGTTCACATGGCTTGGAAAGTCATGAAACATCTACAGATGGCAGCTCAGAAGTAGAATCGGGGGGGCGTGGTTTGGCAGCCGTGAATGGCGGCTGCTTAGAAGATCGTCTCTCCCACCCTTCCTACGATAACTCATCTTATCTCCCTCCATCGACATCCTCACCTTCGGCAAACACATCATGGGGAAAACGGGAAACTCAAGAACACGGAAAGAGTCCGGTACTCCCCAACAAATGTCCGAATTCTTTACAAAAGGCGATGGTAAGCAGACTACAGGCCATGCAACAACAATAGTGCACAAAATGGCGGACGCGCTGACGGCGTGGTCCTTACTAAATTTGATTTTCTTTCAACGATACAGAAACTGGAGGGCAATATCGCTGAACAGATCGACATAGCAATCAAACTCCTCACTGATGAACTCAAAACGATTACAAAAATGCTTGCAGAAGTCTCTCAAGCGGCAGAGACTGCGCTGGAAGGAGTAATGGCGGCACAAGAGGAAGTGCAACAACTTCAGAAATCAGAAGACTGGGCAAGGGCGAAAATCATGGCTTTAGAAAATAAAGAACAGAACCTAAAATTCAGAGGCCTACCTGAAAATGCGGAAGGTGAGTCAGAGTTAAAAACTTCTTTAGCCACCTGGCTTGCTAAAACTTTAGAGCTCCTTTGATTTATAAGGTCTTTCGTTTGGGCTCTACAACAAGGCGTTCGGAACGTTTTACTCGGGATATTGTGGCTTCATTTCCTGATAGTCATACACGCGATATAACTTAAAGAAAATCTAGAGCAGACGGTGGTCTTTAATACCAGAACTCCCGGGTACTGGTTTTACTAGATCTCTCAGCAGAGACCCTGATACACAGAAGAAACCTAAAACCAATCACGCAGGCATTATCGGACCATAAAATTCATTTTCAATGGTTCTCTCCTACTGAAATACTCGTGATTCATCAAGGACAAAGACTTTTTGCTTTTGATCTACCGAGTGGCCATAATCTTTTGAAATCTTTAAACATAGACTTTACCCCGTCAAGATCACCATCGCCTGAGTCATCGGACCCATGGGGAGGTGATATCTTGCAGCGCTGTAGTAATTTTAAACAAAAATCTAAGTCATGACTCTGAACTCCGATACTATTTGCAGTAAAAGACAATTCTTTTTAATTTCTTATGCAACTAACGCTTAATAATGTCTATTTTACAAAGTAAATAGATCCAAACTGAATGAAGTTAATATATTTTACTTTAGGTTTTAGCACCAAGATGGCACATTTAAGCATAATGTTATATTGTTATATATTTCTGTACATTCTTATTTTCATTCTTTATTAATTTTTGTAAGAGGTGAAGTTAACCTGTCTTTAATTTTGAGGTATAATATTATTACTATGGTGAAGTCAACCTAATTTACTTTGATATAGTATTCAAATTAACATGGTTAAATTCATTATTTTTGAAATGATTCAGAGATAATCAAGATAAAGGTGATGGTAACCTAATTTCCTTATTTATAAAGTAAAGAAACCTTTAAATTAAAAACGTCTCACCTGAGCATGAAGCATAATGCTTTATTGTTATATATTTCTGTACATTCTTATTTTCATTCTTTATTAATTTTTACAAGAGGTGAAGTTAACCTGTCTTTTATTTTTAGAGGTATAATATTATTACTATGGTGAAGTCAACCTATTCTACTTTGACACAGTATTCAATTTAACATGGTTTGAAGTAATTTGTTATTTTTGAAATGATTTTGAGATAATCAAGATAAAGGTGATGTTAACCTAATCTCCTTATTTATAAAGTAAAGAAACCTTTAAATTAAAAACGTCTCACCTGAGCATGAAAGTAATGCTTAGGATGGAAATTATGAAATCATTAATTTGTTGAAGTTAACCTATTTACTTTAAGTTAAGTGATTAAATATTTTATAGTAAGAAGCAATTTATTTACATAAATGTTCTTATGTTTGTGTAAATTGGTAACGTCTGATATCATCAAAATGTTTTAGTTTCTTGTTATATATTTATAGTCAAGGCAATAGAATACTGCTTACTGATTTTATATTTAATGTCACAGAATTGTTCTTAATCTATACCTAGTGGGACACTCTTTAAAAAACTTTCGGCTGCCAAACTTATGAGGGAATATTTAACCCTCTTTATCAATCACAAGTCTCCATTTGTACATTTTACAATTTGTTCCATAATATTAGCTGTGCAAATATGAACTGAATACACCTTGAAAAGTTTGTTTTATTTCTCCCAGCAGCAGAGGGAGTGCCCCATAGTAACTTATCTTACTTGTATTTTTTTAAAAAGTACAATTGCTATATTTGCTTGATATGCAATCACCAATATTTTTTATTTTTTTAAAAAAAGGTATCTTTTAAACTTTGTTGTATTTCCTTATAATATATATTATTAGAGAACAATGAGGTTGAAGATTAAAAGTTCATTAATACCCTTTAGGGTAATCAATTTTAAAACCATCAGAAATACTCTAGAAGTTATAATAATTGTAGTGTATAGCCTGAAAATGGGAGGTTAAGATTTTATAATTTAAATTACTATCTGCAGGAAGGGTGGTAGGGATCTTCCCTTATTACCCCCAATTTATTTTAATTTTAATCTAAGCTAATTTAATTTAGTTAAATCAGTGTGTTGTGATTTTCACGACACACTAGCCAGAGCCCCAGAAATACTGGGACCGGCTTGCATATTTGACCCTTAGAAAAGGGAGGTTGCATTTAGGCTTGGAGGCAGTCATTTGAATGCTTCCAATCCAGTTTTTAGAGTTAAATTTAGTTAAAGCACTCGGAGTGCAAAGGTTCTGCTGGGCATAACAAAATTTACGTCTATCCCTTCTACAAATCATTCATTTCAATCATTCCCTATTAAACAACGTAGGTATTCACATTGGACCATGAAAGGTCATTATTTTCTATTTTTAAGCCCTAAAAATGAATGAAAATCTGAAAGTATTTTCTTTAAATTGTAGAGGATTAAATAATAGAATATGATATCCCAGAAAAACCTGAAATTATACTTTTGAATTATTGGAAAGACATTTCAATTCCTCAATATAGTAAAGAATTATTAACCCTATTATTTTCAGCAGCAAAAAACAATAATTGCACAGAACTGGAAGAGTAATTGTCCTTTATATATTACTAATTGGTATTCCAAGATCTGGGAGCACCTTTTAATGGATAAAATCTCAGATAAATTGGCAAATTCAGACCCCTCTTGTAATTCACAAGCATTTTATGGAAGGTGGAGGTTGATATTGGAAAAATTGGAGTATGTCTTAGAGCAAGTAAACCCATACGGAAATCACAGTATTATAGTTTTATTCGTAAAGAATGGATCCTGTAATTATGGATCTTATAATTATTGGATTGTTGTTATTATTATGCTCAGAAAGTTTGTTTAGTGTTGATATTTGAGTTCTTTATTATTACGTTGTTAACATTACAAGTTGAAAGTCAACGCATTGTTAATGTTTATATTGAAAATTAAAAAAAGTAAAAAGAAGAAGAAGAAGTAGAATCAGAATCAGAATTGGGAGAAGCAGCACCCAAACCACCTCGGGACTATAAAAACAAGAAGAAAGGAAAGAAAGGCAAAAAATATCTTTAATCTAAGTAGACATGTTTATATTACAAATTCTTGCGTTGTCAATAACTTTAACTTTATCCATATTAAAATAACAGAATGAGACTTTTATTTTTAACAAGAATAAGAGGAAAACTTTGACTTAATAAAACAATAATTATGATATATGGTCTTTGTGTAGCTGTATTTTTAGTTAGTTTGTAGTATGTTAGGTTTGTAGTATGTAGAAAAGAAAAGAAAAAGAGCAGCGGACTCTAATCTGGAGAACCGGGTTTGATTCCCCACTCCGCCACAAGAAGCCTGTTGGGTGGCCTTGGGTCAGTCACGGTTCTCTCAGAGCTCTCTCAGCCCCACCTACCTCCCAGGGTGTCTGTTGTAGGGAGAGGAAGGGGACTGTAAGCTGCTTTGAGACTCCTTCGGGTAGAGAAAAACAGGGTATAAAACCAACTCTCCTCCTCCTCTTCCTCCCCCCCCCCCCATAACCGTGAGGAGAGGGAGAGGAGAGGACATTTTCAAAACTAAGTGGGGCTTGAAGTGTTAACTCTGTTGTTCCCTGCCAGAGGGCACTGAATGACATTGCGGCTGCAAATGCAATTTGCTTTTTGCAGGCAGAGGTCTTGATCTCCATCACATCTGTTTGGGACCCTGACTGTAATTCTAATCCTTAAGGACTAGGCATTTATATCACTTTAAAATCAACCTTTTTAAACACCTCTCCTTTTCATTTTAGTGGTATTTCTTGGAATGAATTCAAGATACTAACCAGAACAAGGATGTGTAGTGAAACCAGAGAAGCACAATCTGCTGTGAATCTTCATTCATACAAAACCCAAATGAATAGGAGTCGTGGCAAGGCCCAGGGAAGAGATTTCCAGAGGCAGTAAACCTCTGAAACCCAGTGTTAGAAGGCGACATCAAGGGAAGCCCTAGCCCCTGTGCCCTGTCTGTTGGCTCTCCAGGGCAACTGGTTGGCCACTGTATGAACCAGAATGCTGAACTAGATTTTATTTATTTATTGCTTAAAACATTTCTAGGCTGTCTTTCCACCCAAATGGGGTCCCCAAGACAGCGAACATCAAGCCAGTTTGGTGTAGTGGTTAGGAGCGCGGACTCTAATCTGGGAGAACCGGGTTTGATTCCCCACTCCTCCACATGTAGCTGCTGGTGTGACCTTGGGTCAATTACAAGTCCTTTCAGAGCTGTTCTCTCAAGGGCAGTTCTTGAAAGAGCTCTCTCAGCCCCACCTAGCCCACAGGGTGCCTGTTGTGTGGAGGGGAAGGGGAAGGGGAAGGAGATTGTAAGCCGCTCTGAGATTCCAAGTGAAGAGCGGGGTATAAATCCAATCTCTTCTTCTTCTTCTTCAAACCATTGCAACATTAAAACAGCATTTAAAATAAAGTATATATAAAATAAACAAATCAATAAAAACATAAACACACAAATACACATAACACAATAAGGGAGGAGGGCCTGTAAGCCAATGAAAGACAATGACAGGGGGAGACAGAAAATCTCACTAGGAAGAAGGTTCCAAAGTTTTGGTGCTACGACCAATAAGGCCCTTTCTCAGGTTGCCTTCAATCTAACCTCAGTTGGTGTGGGTGCCCAAAGCAGAGCCTCTTAAGATGACCAGAGCAGATGGATTGGTTGATACGTGAGAAGGTGGCTCTTGAGGATGGACCACAGGTCTGATCAAGCAGGGCTTTTCTTAAGTTCACTGCAAATTGTGGAATCTTTAACCTTTCACCTTTCCCAGTATTCTATCTTTCCACTTGCTTGCATTATAATATACAGATGTATATAACCGTGGGAGATGTTTTTGCCAAGACAGCTGAGGAAGGAAAATGTCCAGAACCGAAAGGACATGATTTCTGGGCCACTAGATGGCATTGCAAATGTAGTTATCATAGGAAAAGAGGGAAGTGGTTTATATTAAATGTAGAGACTGGACTAGAGTACCAGTAAGGAAGAAAGTATTTGTTATTGTACTGACATCCCATCTTTCTTCTTTGAAACTCAACACAGCACGTATCAGGTTTGCAGAAGATTTCCTAATGGGACCCAGTCCACATCAGCTTCGACAAGGTGGTTCTATCAGGTACAAGACTATCCCAAGATCAAGGATACCTAATGAGCTGTGAACCCAACAATCTTTCATAATAATTTTACATACCATCTCAGTTCAGACTAGTCAAAAAAGCGGGGGGGGGGGGGGGGGGGGGCTGGAATTCTCCTGGACAACAGTCCCCCTGGAGAAACTGGCAACTTTGACATCCCATCCTTGCTGAGCGTTGTCTTCTCCTCAAACTCTGCCCTCTCCAGGCAATGC
Source organism: Gekko japonicus (assembly GCF_001447785.1). NCBI lineage: Eukaryota > Metazoa > Chordata > Lepidosauria > Squamata > Gekkonidae > Gekko > Gekko japonicus. The sequence continues at coordinate 18,401 of NW_015167753.1, forward strand.
TCCCAAATCTCCAGGAATTTCCAAAGGTGCAGTTGGAAACCCTAGTTGTATTCTCATAATGGGGCTCTTGTCTTCTCATAATGGGACCAGAGTACGACAGCCTTAGTTTAGTCATTTTGGTTTCTAGGAAGAGTTCAGGCTTCATTTGATCTAAAGGTTTCCCTTGCTCGAAAGCTAGTTGAATCTGACTCTAGAGGGCGGTGCTCATCTCCAAGCTGAAGAGCCAGCGCTGTCCGAAGACTTCTCTGTGGCCATGTGGCCAGCATTACTAAATGCCGAGGTGCGCAGAACGCTGTTTCCTTCCCACTGAAGTGGTACCTATTTATCTACTTGCAATTTCTTGTTTTCGAACTGCTAGGTTGGCAGGAGCTGGGAGCTCACTCTGTCATGCGGCACTCGGGTCTCAATCTGCCGAGCTAGAGTCCTTCAGGTCTGCAGCTCAGCATCTTAGAATATTAAAGGGGGGTTGTTGTGACACCACCAGTGACAACAGCACCCTTTTTTTGAAAATCCTGATTATTTAAGGCGCATGCAGAAGAAAATAAACTGACTTCACAACGCCCCTCATTTGATCTACAACCTGCTTATTTTTCTTTTTGGTGGCCCAAGCCAATACTCTACCACTCAGCCACAGCCGTTCCCTGACCACTGTCCTACTATCATTTTGAGTATGGTACTATATTAAAGAATATGATCGATCTAAATGTTTTGACGTGGCTCAAAACAGCCTCGTTTGTTTCCGAGAGAGCCCTGGATGTGGTAATCTCCCCCCCACCCCCGGTGCTATTCAGACTTCTTCAGCCCAATTCTTTTTCCTTCATGTGATGTTGCCAAATATTTCCACGGGTAATTCATTCTCATTCATAATTCATCCTCATTTGTAGTGAACTTTAACAGCAGAAGCCGTATTTAGGAGCCTGCAAAGGGCTAGCGTCCAAATTGGCTGGGCGCTGCCTCTTCCCTGCGGGCTGAGAGGGCACCTTCATGGCCCTCCAGGAGTCTGACGCGTTCTATTTATTTATTATTTTAATTTATAGCCCTCCCTCCCTGTGAATGGCCTCAGGGCGGCTCACAATGGGGCACATGCCAATACATAAAACAGGTTAAAACAGCTTTAAAACAATCATTATAATATTACAAAACTATAAAGTGCTCTAGATGTTTCAGATCAGTTTTCAATAAAAAGATGACATCATAAAAAAGTACTCCCAGATCAGTGGTGTCCACGCAGTGCTGTCATTCACTCCTCCAGGGCCAGTTGATGATGATGGTAAAGGTAATGATGGCGAGGTGGTGAGGAAGTGGCGGCTCCTACTGAAAAGCCTGGCGGAAGAGCTCCGTCTTACAGGCCCTGCGGAACTGCGCAAGGTCCCGCAGGGGCCGGATCTCCTCTGGGAGCTCATTCCACCAGGTAGGAGCTGCCACCGAAAAAGCCCTGGCCCTGGTTGCAGCCAGCCTGGCCTTCTTGGGGCCTGGGATCACCAGGAGATGTTGCGTCCCCGATCATAGTGCCCGTAGGGGAATATATGGGGAAAGGCGACAACCATGGTGCCGCTTCTGCAGTAATCCGTTCCACTATCAACCCAGCCGCAAAGATCAGATTGAGCGTGTGACCAGCCTGAAGCGTGGGGGCCGATACGAATTGAGAGAGTCCCAGTGCCACCATGGACGACACTAGGTTCGTAGCCCAGCTGGAAGCCGCATCATCAGTGTGGACATTGAAATCACCCATGACTACCA
>NW_015167754.1:0-19540 GCF_001447785.1 Gekko japonicus
CTGGCTCTGGGATTCAGAAGCTTAGTGCCAGTGAACCTGGAGGCTCCCCTCATCCACCATGGCTAGTGGCCATTGATAGACTAATCCCCCATGAAGCTATCTAACCCCCTTTTCAAGCTGTTTATTCCTGTGGCCACCACTTCCTCCTCTGCTGTGAATCCCACTTTTCAATCACCCTCTGTGTAAAGTAGTGTTTCCTTGTGTCTATCCTGAGCCTACTGCCCATCAGCTTCATTGGATGCCCTGGAGTTCTAGTCTCTTGGCAGAGGGAGAGAAAATTCTCTTGGTCAGCTCTCTCCACCCCGTGCATAATTTCACTATGGACTCCTACCAGTTTTTCAGGGCTATTTTTGGGCAGGAACGACAAGGTAAACAGAATAAGAAGCAAAAGGTGGGTGTGGCTGGATGAGCACACTTCTGGTAACATGGGGGTGTGGCCTAATGTGCTAATGAGCTGTGTTGTCAGGGGTGTTGCCTAATATGCTAATGAGTTTCTGCTGTTGGGTGTGGCCTATTATGCTAATGAGTTCCTGCTAGGCTTTTTCTACAAAAAGAGCCCTGTTTGTCATAGAATCAATATCACACTTTTTTTTTGGTAATCCCTGGGAAATCACCAGGTACTGTTAGCCTGAGCCTCCCCCTGCCACATGAAGGATGGTACCCCAGCCAGGTTAGGGCCAAATCTGATTCCCCACTCCTCCACTTGCACCTGCTGATGTGACCTTGGGTCAGTCACAAGGTCTGGCACAGCTGTCCTTGAAAAAGAGCCGTTTCTGCCAGAGCTTTCCCAGCCCCACCTACCTCACAGGGTGTCTGTTGTGGGGAGGGGAAGGGAAAGGAGTTTGTAAGCCCCTCTGAGACTCCAAGTGAAGGGCAGGGTATAAATCCAATCTCTTCTTCCTCTTCTTCTATAACCCCATTAATGCTTCGTCCTCTTTTGTCTCTGATCTCTTAAGATTGCTTCACCCCTTTTTTTCCGAGCTCTCTGGTGTGGGCGGGGGTGATATTTTTTAACAATTAGCTGAATGTATTAGGGATATTTCCTTAATAAATCTCATAAAAGAGATTTCCTGTCTGTTGTCTGTGCCGCTCCGAGAGGGTTCTGACTCTGGTATAGTTGGAGTATGATTCCTAGCTTGCACACCTAAATTCCCCCATCATAACTTAAACATGGGCCCTGTGTTGTGGCTAACAGTATCTTGGGTGGTTTCCTATCTTTTTGTCAGAATAACTTTAGGAACAATGAGCGTCTTGGGTATGAAGGTACTGGCTTTAATCACATACTCCATATATCCAACCAAAAAAATCTTATTGCCGAAAAAGCAATACAATACAAGAACTCGTGGGCACTCAATGAAATTGCTGAGCCGTGGGGTTAGAACGGATAGAAGGAAGTTCTTCTTCACCCAAAGAGTGATTAACACATGGAATTCACTGCCACAGGAGGTGGCGGCGGCTACAAGCATAGACGGCTTCAAGAGGGAATTAGATAAGCATCTGGAGCAGAGGTCCATCAGTGGCTATTATCCACAAGGTATAGAACGGAACTCTCGGTCTGGAACAAGTGATGCTCTGTATTCTTGGTGCTTGAGGGGGGCAACAGTTGGAGGGCTTCTGGAGTTCTGGCCCCACTGCTGGACCTCCTGATGGCACCTGGGTTTTGGCCACTGTGTGACACAGAGTGTTGGACTGGATGGGCCATTGGCCTGATCCAACATTGGCTTCTCCTATGTTCTTAAACCTATCAAAAAGCCCTATTGTCTAATAATTAGGTATTCTGTAGAGGTTCCACATCTTGGCAATTTTCCCCAAAGAACAGAGATATATAAAAAGTCGTGCTATCAGTAGTCAGCATGTCATTTATCTTGCAAACTGTCCAATCAATCTGATTTAATCTATAACCCGTCAAACACCGCTGGGATGACATTTTATATTATGTTTACCTTGAAAGTTTGTGAAAGACGTGTGAGGGTTTGAATTTATAAACCCATGGGCAAGACTGTTGGTTCTGTTCCCTCGTCTTTTCGATATCTTCCTTAATGTTAATGTGACTTCAGTGTATTTATTGACTTGATTTATTTACAGAATTCATATCCTTTCTGCCCTTAAAAGGATCATTGAGGCAGCTGACAGTTTAAGGGTCTCACAAACACCCTGTGAGGTAGGTTGGGCTGAGAGAGCTCTTTCGAGAACTGCCCTTGAGGGAACAGCTCTGAGAGAACTTGTGACTGACCCAAGGTCACACAAGCAGCTGCATGTGGAGGAGTGGGGAATCAAACCCGGTCCTCCCAGATTAGAGTCCATGCTCCTAACCACGACACCAAACTGACTCCCAACCACTACACCAAAGCCACCGATGCCTGTGACTGTCACTCCATCCTTTGGCATCAAATTCCACATTTTGATAAGCCAGCCACAAAGAAAGGAGAGGGCCCTGAACAGTGACACATGCACGAAAGATGACCTGAATGCGTGTGTGCTCGGGTCGTACAGAAGGCACATGGACTTATGCTTGGGGAGTCTGAACGGAAGTGTGTGGAGAAGGTAAAAGGCAAAGGTAAAGGTTCCCTTGCTCGAAAGCCAGTCAAATCCGACTCTAGGGTTGCGGTGCTCATCTCCGTTTCCAAGCCGAAGAGCCAGCGCTGTCCGAAGACATTTCCGTGGTCCTGTGGCCGGCATGACTAAACACCAAGGCGCACGGAATGCTGTTACCTTCCCACTGAAGTGGTACCTATTTATCTACTTGCAATTTCTTGCTTTCGAACTGCTAGGTTGGCAGGAGCTGGAACTAGAGACGGGAGCTCACTCTGTCATGCGGCACACTCGGGTCTCGAACTGCTGAACTACCAACCTTCCACAGCCTGCAGTTCAGCGTCTTCACCACCTGAGCCACCGCAGCTCCTGAGAAGGTACACTTGGACAATTTGTCCGGAAACCTTTTCTTAAATTGTTGTTGTCTCCGACCGTTGTTTCATTACTGCTGTGTACCTGGAGTTCAGAAATGCTTCTTCAGCTGCACAGGACTCCGGATCGTTGCCTTGGTTACGGGACCCAGGAACATCTGCTTAATTGCACGGGAGCAGAGGAGGTCATGGACCCGGTGAGTAGAACCGCCCTTTCAGGAGGAACACCCAGGGAGTGTAGGTCGGTAGCGGTTGTTAGAGAATCAGCAAGGAGTAATATGTGTGTTGGAGAAGCAAATCGCATCACTGTATAAGAAAACACCGGGTGGCAATTAAAGGTCAGTATCTGCGCCGACCAGGGATTAAAGTGGAGCATATGTTCCAAAGCGCTCTGCGAGAATGCAATGCAAAATTCACTAGTGGAAAGCTGACTGGTAAACCAAGGCATCTGTTTGGCTGTATCCAGACATCACTTTCAAGAGACATTAAACTGGAATGTGCACGAACCCGGCTTGTCGCCAGCTGCACGCATGCCCCTTGCTCCCCCTTGCCTCTGTTCTTGCACGGAGAATCCTAACTCCGGTTACCCATGGTGCAGGGTTCACCTGGATTAATTTTCCTCCTGCAAACTGGGATTTTTAAGAGTCCAAACAGAGCTTTGTCTCAAGATCACCCATGTAGTGGTTAAGAGCGGCAGACTCTGATCTGGGAGAACTGGGTTGGATTTTCCACTTCTCCACATGCAGCTGCTGGTTTGACCTTGGGTCAGTCACGAGTTCTCTCAGAGCTGTTCTCTCATGAGCAGTTTCTGCCAGAGTTCTCTCAGCCCCACCTACCTCACAGGGTGTCTGTTGTGGGGAGGGGAAGGGAAGGGGTTTGTCAGCTGCTCTGGGGCCCCGTTCACACGAAGCAGTTGCCGCGCTAAAGATACGGATGATAGGTGGATTTCCCGGGCGCGATCACACCGCAACATCTGGGAAGCGTAGTGCTCCCGTGGCTAACCCGTGGCTTTCCGCTGAAGATGTGGAGTAAAAAACTAGTACTTACGAGGTACTGGGTTCTGCAAACCGCGGGGCAAGGGCGGGCATCTGATTGCATTTCCGGTGGAATTTCGTGGCATCCGGCGCCTGCCGATGTTCCGTCGCAAACAAGGGTCCCCCCCCCAAGTCTCTGCAGGATGTGCAAAACCGCCTAACGGCGCATGCGCACAAACTTTGGTAAAAAAAACCCTGTTTGCCATGGAAGCGGCGCCTAGCGATTGCTGGTGTGATCGCACCGCGCCACTTCTTTGCTGCGCTGCAGGATAGCCGTGTGATCAGCACCTCACCCCCTAACCACGGGACCTCGACGGGACGTGTGGTCGGGCGGCCGCGTGTTATTTTGCTCCAGGTAAAACAGCCACGCCTCCCCCCTGCATTTTCCGGTCCGTGTGACCGGGACCTGAGACTCCTTTGGGGAGTGAAGGGTGGGGTATAAATCCAATCTCCTCCTCCTCAGATGTGCTTGCCAGGCAAGCAGTCTGCTTCTCTTCACCGTGGACTCTTCTTTTCGGAGGGTAGCTATAACTCCCTCCTCAACGCTTTGCCCACTTTTCTTTACTGATCTCTCAAGATTGCTTCACCTCTGTCTTTCCTGGCTCTCTGGTGCATGTGCGTGATATTTCACTGATTAGCTGAATCTATTAGGGTGATTTCCTTAATACATTTCTTAAAAGATATTTCCTGTCTGTCGTCTGTGCCGCTCCGAGAGGGCTGTGACTTTGGTATACCAGGAGTACGATCCCAAGCTTGCCGCCTAATAAGCAAACGGTCTCTTAGCTAAATTCCCCCATCATAACTTAAACAGAGGCCCGGTGCTGCGGCTAACGGGATATTTGGTTAATATAGCAGAGTTTGCCCAGCAATGGAAGCGTGCGTGCAGTAAATGAATCTCCCAAGAAGTTATAGTGCTCTGTTTGATCAAGGAGGTCCAGTTCATGTTCAGGTTGCAGTCAAAAGGAGAGAGAGAAGCCCAATCTAAAGAGTCCTTTCCCTATCACAAATGGCCAGCTTGTCCGGCATTGTGTGTGTGGGGTATGAGGGGTCTTTTTGTAGCAGGTACTCATTTGCATATTAAGCGACACATCCCTAATGTAGCCAATCCTCCAAGAGCTTACAGTAGCTCCTGTAAGAAGAGCTCTGTAAGCTCTTGGAGGATTGGCTACATTAGGGGGTGTGGCCTAATATGCAAAGGAGCTCCTGCGTGTCTCCATGAAAAGCCATGTGATGAGAGAGGGAGAGGACAAAGGGATAGAGGAGGGGTCAGAGGGCAGCTCCCAGGTTAAGACAAAGAGCGGCATCCCATTCAAGGAGAGAACACCTGGACACCCTTAGAGTGACGTAGTGCCCCCTAGTGTCCAGGCATGCTCAGTTTCTCAGTCCAACACTCACAACAACCTGGTGAGGTTGGTGAGGCTGAAGGCATGTGACTGGCCCAAGATCTGCCCTGGCTGAAATGTGGCTCGTGTGTTGTGGCAGGAGATTTGATGCTCAGCCATAGTGATGGATAATGTGTGCCAAGAAGATTCACTTCAAATGGCAATGCAGCAGACTGCCTTAGCAACACGTGCGCCTCAGAGCTCTTCACATGCTGGTTCCTCTGCTCTTAGCCAGACATTCATAATTACACTTAAATGTCACCGCAAGAGCCAATGCACCACACAGTTGAGTCCACTTACTAATTGCTATTGGCACTCCTCCTCCTCAATTGTGTTGTTATGTGTGTCTGTATGTCTCTATTTACTTAATCGAATTCTTTCATTTATATCATAGAATCATTTATTTATTATTTATTTATTAATTTCATTTATATCCCGCCCTCCAGAGAGCCAGTTTGGTGTAGGGGTTACGTGCACAGACTCTAATCTGGGACAACCGGGTTTGATTCCCCACTCCTCCACTTGCAGCTGCTGGATGACCTTGGGCAAGCCATAGTTCTGATAAGAGCTGTTCTTGAAAAAAGAGCCGTTTCTGTCAAGAGCTCTCTCAGCCCCACCTACCTCACAGGGTGTCTGTTGTGGGGAGGGGAAGGGAAAGCAGTTTGTAAGCCGCTCTGAGACTCCTCTGGGTAGTGAAGGGCGGGGTATAAATCCAATCTCCTCCTCCCCCTCCCTGCAATGCAGGCTCAGGGCGGCTCACAGTCAGTACATAAACACAATTGAAAGCATCGTAAAATCATCTAAAACAATGACATTATAACGAATACAATTTCATAAAGGGCTGAAGATGGTTCGTTAGCGATTCAAGATGGCTTACTTCCAGAGAATGCTTACAAAGCTTAGATGTCATTCTGCTCAAGATCTTCCTACAGCGCAGGCTAGATGTCAAAACCAAGGCTAGGTGTCAAGAACCAAGGGCCAGGGCTCTATAGTAGTGGCGGCACCCAAGCTGAAAGGGACCTCCAGGGTCATCTAGTCCAACCCCCTGCACAATGCAGGGAATTCACAAATACCTCTTCCTCCACACCCACATTGACCGCTGTTCCATGCGCAGAAGATGACAGAAAACCCTCCAGGGTCCATGGGCCAAACTGGCCTGGAGAAAAATTGCTCCCTGACTCCAGACTGACAACCAACATTTCCCTGGGCGTGTCAGAAAGGGCCACGAGAACTAAGCACTGAGGCAACCCTTCCTGCCCTCCCTCTCACGATCTGCCTGAGTTCACAGGATCAGCATTGCTGTCAGGTGGCCATCTAGCCTATGGTTGAAAACCTCCAAACAAGGAGAGCCCACCACCTCCCGAGGAAGCCTCCTCCACTGGGGAACCACTCTGTCAGGAAGTTCTGATATGTATTGCATGTATATATGTATGAGCTGTCAGGCTGCAGCTAAGGTATGAGAAAGACAGGAGCGCTCCCTCTATGAACTTCAGCTGCTTAATGTGCCTCTCGTAGGACCAGCAACGAACATCAATTTAAACATCGATATAACCACAAAAGAAAGCTTTCCCCCTTTAGAAGACTTTCAAGCAAGGAGAAGTAGGCGTATAATTCTAGAAACTCCCGTTGGGGTTTGACTTTAGTGGGAAAAAGTATGTAAATTGACTGGTAGAATGAATTGATTATTATTGTTGATATTGCACGTCAGGAATATATACCTGTTTTAGGATATTATAAACAGCACACAATGCACTTTATAAGATGGAACAAATAGAACACATTAATGTATAAAATAGATTTTTGCAGTGTACATATTTATTGTTTGACTGCAGCTAAGTTATGGCAACCCCAGTGAGGATCTTTCAAGGTAAGTGAGAAGCAGAATTGGTTTACCATTGCCTTCCTCTGCAGAGTCTTCCTTGGTGGTTTCCAGTGTTCCAACTAAATTGCGCTAGTGTTTGACGGTGCACAAATTTTTAGCCCTTTCCAAACAAATTTTTGTCTCAGCACAGGGCTATGAAATTCCAGGAGGAAGCTGCCATCCAGATCATACTGGTGCCCTCCTGGACAGTGCTTCTGCACATGCTCTGAAGCCCCTTCCCTCCCTTCCTCGCCAGTGCGATGGAGGGGAGGAGGCAGCAGCTTGGTGATGACCGCTTTGAGCTCTCATAGCCAACGGCCAGCCACGTTTCCCTTGGATGCCTCTCAGCCCCCTAGCTAGCAACCTTTTGCTCAGGGGGCCAATGTTTTTCTCAGGGGGCCATGGGAGGGAAAAGAGGTGTGCAGGGTGAGTGGTTTGCTGTCCCCTCCCCCCACCATGCATGACCTCTTCCTTACCCGGGCGGGACAGGAATGGCCCCGTGCCTCCAGCCAGCAGCCCCCTCTGTTGTTGCTCCCGTTCTCCCCTCCTGCTGGGAGACATGCTGCCTTGGCTGGCCTTTCTCACGGGGGTGGCACGGCTACTGCTCCAAGCCACCGGGGACGCCCTGCCTCCCTCCCGCCTCACCCCGCCTGCAGTTGGCACAAATCACCTTGCTGTCTGGGTTGGAGTCCCTGGCCCACCACTCACCTGTACAGCCACAGCACCACTTGGTGAGAAGTGCCGACCCAGAGCCAAACCCCGCTGCCCTCCCGCCCACTCACCTGGGCTGTGGGCTGGGCTGGCTTCACCTTGAGCACGGCCATCTAGAGCGGGGAGGGGGAAGAAGAAGTGATCGGTCGAGCGGCTGGGGCTGGGGGAGGGAGGTGGAGATGAGGATTGGGGAGCGGCCTGCAAAATCCACGGGGGGGCAGGCCCCATGGGCCCCACGGTAGCTATGGGCCTGATGCCTATAGTGGTTGCCTTCTCTCTCCCCCCACCAGCGATTAAGGTAGAAGAAAGTCACACAGTGGCACATTCCGATTTGCATCCTTCTGGGAGCCACGGTGGTGGGGCTGGAGGGTACCATGGATGTGAGGTGGAGGAACGAAGGCAACACGGCCACCCTCTCTCTCCTTGTGTGGAGAGGATGAGTCCATGTCGGTGGTGGGGCTGGCGGTTCCTGGTTTCCCTGGAAAAGGTACCATGGATGTGGGGAGGAGGAACGAAGGCAACACGGCCACCCTCTCACTCCTTGTGTGGAGAGGATGAGTCCACGTGGACCTCGGGGGTGCGGAGGAGAGAAAGTAGAGAATGGGCACCTGCAGCCTGATCCTCAGTGCATCTGCTCACGAGTAAGCCTCATGGCACTCCTGAGGATTCGCTCCCGTGGCAGCGTATTTTGCCCAGGGCAGCTTTGCACCAAGCAAAGGGTGCACAGGCCTCTTGACGGGTTTTTAGCTGGCTGCTTCCCCTCATTCTGGTATGAGGGGCTGGTGTGATAGTCCCTTTCCTTTGTCTGGCATGAAAAGGGGTGGAGCTCTAGCCTGGCTTTCTGCATTCCTAATGACATAGGAGCTGCGGTGGCTCAAGTGGTTAAGATCCTGAACTGCAGGCTGTGGAAGGTTGGTAGTTCAGCAGTTCAAGACCCGAGTGTGCCGCATGACGGAGTGAGCTCCCGTCTCTGGCCCCAGCTCCTGCCAACCTAGCAGTTTGAAAGCAAGAAATTGCAAGTAGATAAATAGGTACCACTTTGGTGGGAAGGTAACAGCGTTCCGTGCGCCTTGGTGTCTAGTCATGCCGGCCACATGACCACAGAAACATCTTCGGACAGCGCTGGCTCTTCAGCTTTGAAACGGAGATGAGCACCGCAACCCTAGAGTCGGACTCGACTAGCTTTCGAGCAAGGGAACCTTTACCTTTAATGACATAGGAAGAGGGGGGTTGGTTTGACCTGACCAGAAAAGGCAGAAGAAGAAGAAAGATGGAAGAAGAAAGAAGGAGAAGAGTAGTAGTAGTAGTAGTTAGGATATATACCCCACCCTTCACTACCTGAAGGAGTCTCAGAGTGGCTTACCATCTCCTTTCCTTTCCTCTCCCCACGACAGACACCCCGTGAGGTTGGTGGAGCTGAGAGACCTCTTTGAAAATTGCTCTTGAGAGAACAGCTCTGAGAGAACTTGTGACTGGCCCAGGGTCAACCTGCTGGCTTCATATGGAGGAGTGGGGAATCAAACCCGGTTCTCCCAGATTAGAGTCTGCCCTCTTAACCACTACACTAAACTGGCCCCAAAATGGGAAAAGAAGTGGGGGTGGAGAAACTGGGCAGGAGAAATCATGTCAGCTTGCCGTTTCCTGTATCGTAACTATTGCGTCTCTGGATAGAAGTCGCTTTACAAAGTGATACACTTAAAGACAGGGCCAATTCTTCAAGAAGCTTGAGGGGGTGGTGGAGACAGAAAGGAGAAGGGCTTAGTTGAGAAGGGAGAAATGGGGAAGTTTGAGTGTTGTATCATAAATGCAATTCAAAATAAACGGGTTAGAAAGGCAGAGACAAACTTATCTGGGGGCTGCAAAGCATCACGGGTGAAGTAGGAGATTTCTCTCCACTTTGGAAACAGGATGAACAAAAACCTGATTAAGTTTTGCCTTCTGGCTTAAAAAAAAATCAGTTTCTTTCCCCAGAAAAATGGACGAGAAAGTGCTTCTGCGAGTCTTAAGAACATTCTTGCTTTCCCCAAACTCTCAGCGCCTTCTCTCCCTGTCCCATTTCCCTTTTCTTTTGGTAATTTAATTTTTTAAAATTATTTTCTCAAAAACAAAATGCGGGATACAGGAGGGAAGAAGAGATAGGGGAAAATATAGACTCATCAAGTTTGTCATATATTATGAGTTGTTACGTGCAACAAGTAAACTCAGATGTATTACCAAATGTATTACACATTTGAAATATAGAAGCAGACAAGAAAGCATCAATATTACAGAGTTTGGGGATAGATTCTCTCTTTAAAGAATAAACAAGAACTTTCCTAAATTTAGTGATAATCTATTAACAATAAAAGAGATTGCCAGTTTGGTTTGGTGGTTAAGTGTGTGGACTCTAATCTGGGAGAACCGGGTTTGATTCCCCACTCCTCCACTTGCAGCTGCTGGATGACCTTGGGCAAGCCATAGTTCTGTCAGAGCTGTTCTTTCAAGAGCAGTCCTTGAAAGAGCTCCCTCAGCCCCACCTACCTCCCAGGGTGTCTGTTGTGGGGAGAGGGAGGGAAAGAAGTTTGTAAGCCGCTCTGAGACTCTTGAGTGAAGGGCGGGGTATAAATCCAATCTCTTCTCTCTTCTCCTTCATCTTTAACAGTTGAGCGAACTTCTACGGTAAAATTAAATCATTGTGAAAAACCTAAATATTGTCTTAATTGTTTGTCTAAATCTAAATTTTATTCTTACTAATTATTTAAATACTAGTGGAATACAGAATAAAATACTGAAACTGTAATCAATATCTTCACATGTTAGCAATGCCCAGGGGTCATTTCGTAGAAAAAGAGGTGCAGGAGCTCATTAGCATAACTCATTAGCATAACTTATTTGCATATACCACACCCCCTGCCGTCACCGGAAGTGTGTCAGAAGGCGACACGCATCGCTCAGACTCCACTGGACTGTTTTGGATTGCTAGCTATTGGGGGGGGGGGAATGCAGAGATCTGCCCTCACAGAGGAGGGAAAGCTTGTACCTGAATAAAACTTGGTCTTAAAGGTGCCACTGGACTGTTTTGGATTGCTAGCTATGGGGGGGGGACACACACACAGATCTGTCCTCACAGAGGAGGGAAAGCTTGTACCTGAAGGCAGGCTGGGGGGGGGGCTCTGCAACTTACCTGGCTGCTTCTTGTGCCTCGTGGCCCAACTGAGGGCTGCTAGGAGCAGGGGGTGGGGCTTGTTGCATGTGCCCACCACCTGGGCTCCTTACTGCCGGAGCTCCACTCCTGTGCGCTCCCGCAGGAAATGACACCTGGCTAGTAGTAAAGGCCATCTTTAACAATAGGTGAAATGTGTGCTGTAATTAAGTAGGAACGAGCATGAGTCCAGTAGCACTTTAACAAATTATGTGGCAGGGTGGGAGCTTTTGTGAATCACTGCTCACTTCTTCAGAGACAGCTAGAATGGGAGTCCATCTGTCCTATTTATTGGATAGTGGAGTGATTTCAGATGCCAAATGACATTCGCTGGCAAATGACAAGAGCAGGTGAATGACAATAGCAGGAGTGGTTTGTTTTAGATGAGATATGCTGAGGGGTAATAGGCGTGGAGAAATCAGCATTCGTAATGAGATGGGAAACCGAGGTCTCGATTCAGTCCAGGTGGATGCAGTGTCTTGAGCTTCATTATCAATTGCAATTATGGCATCACTTCCCTGCTTAGCCAGCTTGGTGTAGTGGTGAAGTGCGCGGACTCTAATCTGGGAGGGGAAGGGAAAGGAGTTTGTAAGTTGCTCTGAGTTGTTAGCCAAATTGCTATATTTCTTTAATAAAAGGTTGGGGAATTATGATGTTAATGTGCAATTGGCATAACTACAGGATCATTACCTTTATATACCAGAGTCCCCCTTTATCCAAGTCACAGAAATAGATGCAGAGACTAGATTACTAAAGGAGTGATTTCTTTACTGAAGGATTCTTAAACTTATAAATGTAAAATCAAGCAGAGGTGATTGATAGCTAATGGAGAGGTTATGGGGTGATACTACCTGTCCAGATGTGCAGAGGTCCACAAAGGAGGGATTGTGGCCTAAACCCAGAGGGCTTAGGGGTGGACTGCCAGTTGGCATCAGGGCAGAAGCACATGGTCTGAGGCTATGGGCCTAGATGGATATAGACATTGGGAAACAATGCAGACCAATGGAAGGTCTTGGGGGCTGGTCTCAGGTGAGAACAATAGATTACCTGGACCAATGATGAGTCCCAGAGGTGTGTGATGCCAGTAGGGGCAGACCTTAGGTATGACCAATAAGATCAGAGTCTGGATTAAATCAGTCTTGATTAAATCAGCCAGGTGCTAAGTGACTGTACTGGGGCTAGTTGAATGGATTTTCTGACTACTAATGGTCCTGCCAAGGCAGTTGAATAGGTTCCCAGATACAGACAAAAGATGGGAGATGGGTCCCTGATTAGCGTCAGGAAGGATCGTGAATAATTTGAATGCTTAATTGGTTTATCGTGTTATCCTGAGGGATGGAGCAAGGAAAGACAAAGAACATAGACATGAGATGACACAACAGGGCTGGGTGAGGTTTTGGAGACAGGGCGATTTGCCAGGTGGTCTATGAATAGCTTTTAGAAAGGTAGATACTTCACCTGGTGGAACCCATTGTTGTTCCATAAGCATATCTCTGCTGGGTGGAGGGGGAGGACTGGAGGCTTGCTCTGAGGTTACCTTTTGAAAACTGAAAATGGAACCCCTTTTCAAAGCTGTGGCTAGCTGTGTTTCAGAACCCGGAGTGCCTTCCTTGGCCTGAGTTTTGCGGGTTTCTGGGTCAGGTTAGAAGTGGGGTGCCCCCACTATTGGGGCTATCCAAGAGTAAAGGCAGTGCCTCTGGCAACAGAGACTCCGAGTGAAGGGTGGGGTATAAGTCCAATCTCCTCCTCCTCCTCTTCTTCTCTTTCCAATTTCCCATTCAAATTCCTTTGTAAGAGAACTGCTACTCTTAGGTCAGCAACTGAATGTCCTGAAAGGTTCAAATGTTCCCCCGCTGGATTTTGAAGGTTGTGTTTCCTAATGTCAGATTTAATGTCTGTTAATTCTTTGTCGAAGGGACTGGCCTGTATGTCCAATGTAGAGGGTGGAAGGGCATTGCCAGGGGTCATTTCCTGCAGGAGCGCACAGGAGCGGAGCGCCGGCAGTAAAGAGCCCAGGGGGTGGGCACATGCAACAAGCCCCACCCCCTGCTCTCAACAGCCCTCAGTCAGAGCAAGGAGCAGCCAGGTAAGTTGCAGAGCTCCTCCCGGCCCCCTGGTCCAAAACAGTCCAGTGGCACCTTTAAGACCAGGTTTTATTCAGGTACAAGCTCTCCCTCCTCTGTGAGGACAGATCTGCACTTCCCCCCCCCCAATAGCTAGCAATCCAAAAGAGTCCAGTGGAGCCTGAGCGGTGGGTGTTGCCTTCTGACACACTTCCGGTGATGTCAGGGGTGTGTGGCATGTGCAAATAAGTTACGCTAATGAGTTATGCTCATGATCTCCTGCACCTCTTTTTCTACGAAATGATCCCTGGGCATTGCTAACACGTGATGGCATAAATCACATTAGAGCATGAGCAGGAATATGAACCTGATACGGTGTAGCTGATGTTGAGCATATTGATGTAACTCTAAATCTCGAAATGACTTCTCCCAGCCGAAGAGATGTTATTTAGGCAAGGGGAACCAAGAGATGGTAACCAATCAGGGGCAGCAGAAACTGTGATTTTGGGAGGCATTCATAGGCTGGGGTTTCTTGAAAAGCTGCCTATTTAATGTAACTCCCTTCGACTAAAATAATGACTTCTAATTAGCTTCTTTTCCCCCTAATTGGGCTGGAAATAATGATCTTTCAGAGCTCGTGAAGCAGAGACGAATCCCTTTTTTGCTTGAACTTCAAGTCATTTTTTTTAATGAGATGGTTTTATATAGCATCGGCTGGAAAGCATTTTAATTCCTCCTGATTGTTGAATCACAGCGATCTCATAAGCGCGGATAGAGAGCACTAGAAGCAGGAATCATCCAGCAGCATTCGCTGGTCATGAATTCCTCTATTTTTGTCCCCAGAACATTTGCTTGAAATAATAGCGACCAATTTTAAGTGGTGGAGGACAGAAACATTCCCTCCCCCCGATTGAGCAGCGAGCAAACAAAAGGACACAGACGGGCAGGTAATTAATGTGAAAAAGAAGCTCATTCTAATTAATTTGGTCGAGTGGTAAATGAACATTTTAGTTTGTTTCTTTTAAAAGAATTAACAATGGATGATAGCTAATGGGCAATCGCTGCCTTTGTTAAAGGCAGGACGCGCTACAGGCATCCTATTCTTTGCTTGGAATGTAGGGTTGCCAACTCCAGGATAGGGAAATTCCTAGAGATTTGGGGGTGGATCATTCTTTGCTTGGAATGTAGGGCTGCCAACTCCAGGATAGGGAAATTCCTGGAGATTTGGGGGCGGAGCCTAGGACAGGGAGTGGAAGAAGAAGAAGAGCTCCGAGAGAACTTGTGACAGACCCATGGTCACCCAGCAGCTGCAAGTGGAGGAGTGGGGAATCAAACCGGGTTCTCTCAGATTAGAGTCTGCACACTTAACCACGACACCAAACTGGCTCAGCCGGGATGTGATGCCATAAAGTCCACCTTCCAAAGCTGCTGTTTTCTCCAGGAGAACCGATGTCTGTATTCTGGAGATCAGTTGTAATTCTGGGAGAACTCCAGCTCCCACCTAGAGGTTGGCCACCCTATCTGGAACTATGTTGTCTTGGGACATTGCTGAGGTGGACTCCACGACTCCCATCCTGCTTGGTGAAAACATCTTAGGAGAAACTTGAAAGTGATGGTTGGGTACATCGGTATCTCCTTTAAGTAAGGGTATATCCCGTCTCTTTTGGGAGGGTATTTTTTGTGTGTGAATGTGTGTGCTTGTGTGCCTGGAAGTCATGGTGACTTCTGGTGACCCCAAAGTGGCACTAGGACATTTCAGAGAGGTGGCTTGATATCTGCCTGCCTCTGCGTCCCAGCCATGGTATTCCTTGGAGGTCTACCTTCCAAGTACTTGCCAGGGTCAGCCCTGCTTAGCTTCTGAGATCTGAGATCAAGCTTGCCGGGGCTATCCAGGTCATGGCGGTGCATATCCCAAGGAAGTGCTGATTGGATATCCCTAACCAGAGGTTCTCAAACTGTAGGTTGGCACCAGTGAGCAGGTCACAACTTTCTTGTTAGTGGGTTGGAAAACCAGGAGGAAACAAGGTCAGCTAGGAAAGGAAGTTGAGGGATGCTCAGGGGCAGATTTGGGATTGCTGCAGCATAAAGTGTGAATCACTGCTTTAACGCTGGCCCTTTCTGCACTGGCAGCTTGCTCTGGAGGATCCAAGGAGTCAAGCCTTAAGGATTGACTTTGCAGTTGCGCGGATTCGCTCTGAACTGGTTCCCCCCCCTCCAGTTTATTTATGTGTGTATTCCGTATGCATTCTGCACCTACAAGCAAAACCTGTATTCTTTGACCTGTCTGCCAACCCCTCCCTCCCTCCCTCCCTCCTTCTCTCTGTGGTTCTGCAACAAGAAAGGGAAGGGAGGGGGAAATCCAGGCCCACACACGCAAGACTGACACATTTGGGAGCAGGGAATCCCCTAGTCGTTTGTATTTACTGATTCCTTCTTCTGCTCTCTCTGGCTTTTTAGATGTTTGCCTGAGTGGGAGGACACATCCTCTTTTGTCTTTGGAGTAGGAGGGAAAGAAAACAGAACAGGGAGGGAGCGTCAACCTGAAGAGAGAGAGAGGTGGAAATGGGGGAGGGCAGCGGGCAGCACTCAAATACCCACAGAAACAATTCTACCTTAGAAAGGATGAGCGATTCAAAAGTGGACGAGAACAAAGAATCGCAGCAAAAGGAGTTTGGGTAGCTGCAGGGCAACAGTGTGCTGGAAGCGGTCTGAATGCAGATTCCGGTAAAACAAATGCAGAAACAAGAGAAATTCCCGACACAAACTGGAAGTGAAGGAGGGAGGGAATGCAGAACGGAAGAATAGAATGTGCTCAGAAACCGAGGCACCCACTGGTGGACCTCCTGATAGCACCTGGTATTTCTGGCCACTGTGTGACACAGAGTGTTGGACTGGATGGGCCATTGGCCTGATCCAACATTGGTGTCTCTGATGTTCTTATGTTCTTAAAATACGAGTGCAGAAAGTGCCTCTATTCAATTTGTTTCAGCCACGAAATCAGAGGTCATTTTGACAGGTTAAGTCGTCTGTTTCTTCCTTCGGCCAGGCTTAATGCGCAAGTAATGAGCCATTAAGTCTAAACAAAGACCTGTGTAATCAACGGTTCCTTCAATTTCCCCAACAGGGAGAGAAACAACATTTCTTACGATGCCAGCGTGGGCTCCGTGGGAAATATGCTAGGATTGCCCCTAAGTCACAAGGGGCTCATTCTCCCAGCATTTAAAACTGCTAGGCAGCAATTTACCTGTAAAATTAAGTCTCAAAGCAACTTTGGAGTCTTCGGCTTGGCAGACCAATAAACCAGGGCTATGAAATCCATGCTGGGTTCTTAATTCCTTGGCTGAGGAGTGGGCTTTATTTTTTAATAGCCCACACACGCAAGACTGACACATCTGGGAGCAGGGAATCCTCAAGTCCTTTATATCTACTGATTCCTTCTTATGCTCTCTCTGGCTTTTTAAAAAGTTTGCCTGAGTGGTTAAGACACATCCTCTTTTGTCTTTGGAGTAGGAGGGAAAGAAAACAGAACAGGGAGGGAGCGTCCACCTTAAGAGAGAGAGAGACATGGAAATGGGGGAGGGCAGCGGGCAGCACTCAAATACCCACAGAAACAATTCTACCTTAGAAAGGATGAGCGACTCAAAAGTGGACGAGAACAAAGAATCGCAGCAAAAGGAGTTTGGGTAGCTGCAGGGCAACAGTGTGCTGGAAGCGGTCTGAATGCAGATTCCGGTAAAACAAATGCAGAAACAAGAGAAATTCCCGACACAAACTGGAAGTGAAGGAGGGAGGGAATGCAGAACGGAAGAATAGAATGTGCTCAGAAACCGAGGCACCCACTGGTGGACCTCCTGATGGCACCTGGTATTTTTGGCCACTGTGTGATACAGAGTGTTGGACTGGATGGGCCATTGGCCTGATCCAACATTGGCGTCTCTGATGTTCCTATGTTCTTAAAATACGAGTGCAGAAAGTGCCTCTATTCAATTTGTTTCAGCCACGAAATCAGAGGTCATTTTGACAGGTTAAGTCGTCTGTTTCTTCCTTCGGCCAGGCTTAATGCGCAAGTAATGAGCCATTAAGTCTAAACAAAGACCTGTGTAATCAACGGTTCCTTCAATTTCCCCAACAGGGAGAGAAACAACATTTCTTACGATGCCAGCGTGGGCTCCGTGGGAAATATGCTAGGATTGCCCCTAAGTCACAAGGGGCTCATTCTCCCAGCATTTAAAACTGCTAGGCAGCAATTTACCTGTAAAATTAAGTCTCAAAGCAACTTTGGAGTCTTCGGCTTGGCAGACCAATAAACCAGGGCTATGAAATCCATGCTGGGTTCTTAATTCCTTGGCTGAGGAGTGGGCTTTATTTTTTAATCTTCACAGCTTCGTCATTGTATACGTGACTAGTCGCATGTGGGTCAGAAAGTGCAGCCATGAGGTCTGGCGTTTGGCATGAAAGTGTGAAAGAATGTGGGTTTATGGCATGGCTAATTGAGGCCATGTGGCCCCCACCATTTGGCTTGCAACAGGAAACAAGACACAGCATGTTATCAAAAGACATCACTGGAGAAGGCATGTGGATATAGAAAGCAGAAAGCAATTTTTTCTATACAATCTGCCCTTATATCTTGGAGAGTGAAGTGATTTCAGATGCCGAATGGCAATAGCAGATGAAGGACAATAGCAGGTGCGAATAGATTAGGTGTGATATGCAGAGGGGTAATAGATGTGGAGAAATCAGCATTGTTAATGAGACAGGAAACCTAGGTCTTGATTCAGTCCAGGAGGATATATTGCCTTGAGCTTATTGATCAGTTGCAATTCAGCAGTCTCTCCTTCTTTAGGGCTCTATATAGCGATTGGCTGACATTTAAATAACTGAAAGGTGGTGGCGCTGGCTACTTTTTGTTTGTTACAGGGGGGGGGGGGAAATCCATAAGAGTATTCTAGGGTTTTGTCTATAGAAGATATTACCTCTGGGAGTCTTGCAGGTGGGTAGTTGGGGTGGTCTGTAGTAGAATAGCTAGATTGGAGTCCAGGAACACCTTAGAGACCAACAAGAATTTTGGGGGTGTAAGCTTTGGAGAGTCAAAGCTCCCTTCATCAGATGCAAGTAGGAAGCGTTGACTCTCCAAAGCTTGGCGGCAGTGGAAAGTGTGGTCAAGTTACAGCCGACTTACAGCCACCCCATGAGCTCTTCAAGATAAATGACATTCAGTGGTGGTTTGCCATTGGCCACCTCTGCGCCATGACCCTTCTTTTCCTTGGTGGTCTCCCATCCAAATACTAACCAGGGCTGACCCTGCTTAGCTTCTCAGAGCTGACGAGGTCAGGCTAGCCTGGGCTATCCAGGTCAGGAAAGATTACATGGAAACCTTGTTGGGCTTTAAGATTCTACTGGATTCAAATCTGCCTTTGGGACCAAGTCTGAAAATCAGTGCCCATTGAAACTATGCAATACCAGAAATTCTGTACGATCCCTAGGGCTGCCAAGTTCTCCCTGGCCACCAGAAGGGGATGGGGAGGTAGGGTTGCCAGATCCAGTTTGGGAAACTCCTGGAGATTTGGGGATGGGCAGGGACCTCAGTGGAGTACAGTAACACATAAAGTTGTCTTATGCTGAATGAGACCCTTGGTCCATTATAGTCTTGTCTACTCAGATTGGTGGCAGTTCTCCAAGGTCTCAGACAGAGGTTTTGTGTAACGGTTAAGAGCGCAGACTTTAATCTGGGAGAACCGGGTTTGATTCCCCACGCCTCCACTTGCAGCTGCCGGATGACCTTGGGCAAGCCGCAGTTCTCTCGGAGCTGTTCTTGAAAAGAGCAGTTTCTGTCAGAGCTCTCTCAGCCCTGCCTACCTCACAAGGTGTCTGTTGTGGGGAGGGGAAGGGAAAGGAGTTTGTAAGCCGCTCTGAGACTCCGAGTGAAGGGTGGGGTGTAGTGTAGAGCCAGTTTGGTGTAGTGGTTAAGTGCGCGGACTCTAATCTGAGAGAACCGGGTTTGATTCCCCACTTCTCCACTTGCACCTGGCTGGATGACCTTGGGCAAGTCATAGTTCTGATAAGAGCTGTTCTTGAAAAAGAGCAGTTTCTGTCAAGAGCTCTCTCAGCCCCACCTACTTAACAGGGTGTCTGTTGTGGGGAGGGGAAGGGAAAGGAGTTTGTAAGCCGCTCTGAGACACCTTTGGGTAGTGAAGGGAGGGGTATAAATCCAATCTCTTCTTCTTCTTCTTCTAAATCCAATCTCCTCTTCTTTTTTCACATCACCTCCCGCCCGGGCCTGTTAACTGGAGATGCCGGGGATTGAACCTGGGGCCTTCTGCATGCCAAGCAGGTGCTCTACCACTGAGCCACAGCCCCTCCAAGTAACATAGAGTTCACCTACCAAAGCATCCATTTTCTCCAGGG
>NW_015167755.1:0-9879 GCF_001447785.1 Gekko japonicus
GTAGTTGTTGTTGTAGTTGTTGCTCTCGTCAGCTCGGCTCGGGTCAGGTCTCTGGACTGGTGGGCGTTCTTCTTTTTCCCGGCTCTTAGGACCAGCAACCCTTTATTTCAGGTATAAGCTTTCCTATACTTTTTCAGAGGAAGAAGTATATGTGTGTTAAAAGGAAGGGGCACGTTGGGATAAGGGGAAAGGAGGATTAAAAGGAAATTATTTTGCTTATTCTGAAAAGTTCTTTTAAAAAAAAGATTAGAGTTCTCTGTGCCTATCTGGGATTTTCTTTCAAAAAGACCGTAATCAGGAATTAGAACACTTGGATTGGCTTCCATTGTTCAATTATCCAGTTCCATTGGATTCCATAGTTTAATAACAGAAGTAGATTGTTTAATAATGGAAGTAGATGGCTAAGTATTTAAAAATACATTTATGGTATCAAAAATTCATTTATGGTTCATGATACATTTAAGGTACAATTCAAGCCAATTTGGGTCCCCGTAGCAAAGAAAGGAGTGTGTGAAATTTGCTCTACATCTAATTTTGCTTATAGTTTGATAAAAAAGGACGATCTCTGAGGCTGCTGGTTCATCCCATATCGCAGGAAATCTTTTCTCAGGAGGCAGAGGTAGTTTTGTAAATACCAGCTTGGGAAATTCCTGGAGGTTTGGGGATGGATTCTAGGGAGGGAAGGATACAGGGCAAGGAGGGATTTCAGCTAGGTATTACGGTGTAGAGCAGAGGTGCTGAACTCATTTGTTGTGAGGGCTGGAACGAACATAAATGTCACTTTGTCGAGCCAAGCCATGAGTACCACAAAACGTAACACAAGGTACCTGCATCCTCCAGGGCTGAATTGAGACCTAGCTTTCCTGTCTCACTACCAACGCCTGCTATTGTCATTTGGCATCTGAAATCACTCCACTCTTGAAGATATAAGGACCAACGGACTCACATTCTAGCTGTATCTGAAGAAGTGATCAGTGACTCATGAAACCTCATGTCCTGCCACAAATTTTGTTAGGTCCTACTGGACTCTTGCTCCTTTCCACTAATGAAGCTTGCAAGCTGTACTGTTAGGTTTCTTTTTTTCCCTTCATCTGCTTAAACTGGAGCGGGGGATCTCTCCAAGTGAAATAATGTGTTTATTTCAGACTGGGCAAAATCCACTCAAGTGCTAGTGACGAAATCAAAGGGGGAGTGAAGAAAGGCAGCCAGTGAGGTGGGAGGGGAGATGTGCTCAGCTGGAACATATGGAACCATAAATGTACTTTTAAATACTTCACCATCTACTTCCTTGTTAAACAATGGAATCCAATGGAAATGAATTATTAAACAATGGAAGCCAATCCTAGTGTTCTAATTCCTACTAAGGGACTTTTTGAAAGAAAATCCCAGATAGGCACAGAGAGGAGGGTACAAATACAATAAATAAATAAATCTTAAGGAAAAACTTTTCAGAATAAGCCAAAATTATTTCCTTTGAATTCTCCTTTCCCCTTATCCCAACGGGACCCTTCCTTTTAACACACCTACACGTCTGCATGTGTGTGTGAAAGAGACAGAGAGACAGACACAAAGAGCGATAAAGAGATATCAAGTCTCAAAGGAAACAGCAGAATATTCTGCTTGTCAGAAGAATACATTTACCCACCCACTCTCCCTCCTTCTGAAGAAGAAGTATAGGAAAGCTTATACCTGAAATAAAATGTTGCCGGTCTTAAAGGAGCCATGGGACTCAGACTTTTTTCTCTCTCCTGGCTTGGGCTCTGTCTCACTCTTTGCCTCGCCCTCCCTTCCTCCCAAGGGAGGAGCCCTCCGCCAGTGGAGGAAAGGGAGGCTTGACCTGGGAGGAAACATGAAGCAGCATAGGGAGCTGGCCAAAAGCACACTGCAATGCAGCAGCAGCAGCAGCCCCAAAGAAGGAAGCAGGAGGGAGCCAGGTGTGTTTGTGGGTCGGATACGAGCCCTGCAGGGGCTGGATCCAGCCCACGGGCTGCATGTTTGACACCCCTGGTGTAGAGTCATCCTAACAGGAGTCATAACACGGAGTGGCCAGGGACCCTTCTCTGCCCTAGTCAGATCCACTATGCTTTTCCTCCCCTCCTCCCATCAGCCTCACTCACTCTAAGACGCCTTCTTTTTCAGGCCATGTAAGATCCCCAAATGTGGGAGGAGCTCCATTCTTTCTTCTACCCCACATGAAAGGGTGCCCTGAAACGAAAGACTGGCAGAGGAAGATACCACTCCCCTCCCTTCTCTTCCGTGATCATAACAGAAAAGCTCCTTACCCAGAGAGGCCACGGTCTCAAAGATTTCCTCCGTAACATCCCAGTAGAGTTTTCTTTGGCCTGGACTGAGAAGAGCCCATTCCTCCTCCGTGAAGAACACGGCTACCTCCTCAAAGGACATCGGGGATCTCTGAAAGAGGGAAATACGGCCCAGCGGATCATCCATTCCTATCCCTGACTAAAGAATGCAATACACCAAACTGATGGTAAGGAAAATAGCATTAGTTTATTTTTCAGACTGCCTGCCATTATGTACTGAACATTTCCAAGAGATATAAACTCAGACAACTGCAAAGAACTGGGCTTCTCTTGGGTTGAAGCTAGTTAAATGTGGGTGGTGGTGGAATATTTTATTTATTTATTTCAGCATTTATATCCCCCCAATCCCCATTGTTACCCACGCCGTTTGTGGTGGTGGCAGCGACGGCCCCTACGTAAAAGCCTACACGTGTGCATGTGTGTGTGTGTGTGTGTGTGTGTAAAAAGAATTTGCGGAAGAGCTCCGTCTTACAGGCCCTACGGAACTGCAGAAGGTCCTGCAGGGCCCTGATCTCCTCCGGGAGCTCGTTCCACCAGGTAGGAGCAACCACTGAAAAGGATCTGGCCCTGGTCGCAGCAAGCCTTGCCTCCCTGGGGGCCTGGAATCACCAGGCAATGTTGCGTCCCGGACCGAAGTGCTTGTGGGGGTATGTGTGGGGAAAGGCGGTCCCTCAGGTAGGTCGGACCCTGACCATGCAGGGCTTTAAAGGTAAGAACCAGCACTTTGAAATGGATCCGGTATGCTATTGGCAGCCAGTGCAGCGCTTTCAGCCCAGGCTGGATCTGCTCCCACTTGGGGAGACCCATAAACAGCCTGGCTGCCGCATTCTGCACTAACTGCACCTTCCAGATCTGCGACAAAGGCAGCCCCATGTAGAGAGCGTTACGAGGTGACCGTCGCGTGGATCACTGTAGCCAGGTCATCATGGTCGAGGAAGGGAACCAACTGCCGAATCAGCCTAAAATGATAAAATGCCGATCTGGCAGTGGCTGCCACCTGGGCCTCCATAGTTAAGGAGGGATCCAGGAGCACTCCCAAACTCCTAACCTCCGACGCTGGCACCAGAGGCGTCCCGTCGAAGGTTGGGAGAGGGAGCCCCAACCCCGGCCCGCTCCGGCACAGGACCTCCGTCTTCGCTGGGTTTAGTTTCAGCCGGCTCAGCCTGAGCCACCCAGCCACGGCCTGTAGTGCCCGGTTCAGATCTTCTGGGTCGGAGCCCGACCGGCCGCCCAACATCAGATAGAGCTGGGTGTCATCTGCATATTGATGGCAACCCAGCCCATACCTCCTGGCAATCTGGGCGAGGGGGCGCATGTAGATGTTAAACAACATCGGGGAAAGCACTGCCCCCTGGGGCACCCCACATTCAAGCGGGTGCCTCCAGGACTGCTGTTCCCCTATCACCACCCTCTGTCCCCGACCTTGGAGAAAAGAGGCAAGCAATTGAAGAGCGAGCCCCTGGATCCCCACGTCAGCGAGGCGGCAGGTCAGCAACTGGTGGTCAACCGGGTAAAATGCAACAGTGTCTAACAACAACAGTGCCGCAAGGCCACCTCGACCCAGATGTCAGTCAGGGCGACCAGCATCGTCTCCCATGCCCCGGGTGAAAGCCGGACTGGAATGGATCAAGGACAGAAGCGTCATCCAGAAAGCCCTGTAGCTGTGTCGCCGCCGCCCTCTCAATCCATTGGCCCAAATAGGGCAAATTAGACACCGGCCGATACACCAATAAGACCGTACAGCTGGCATTCCACTACCTTGTACGTTTCTGTAATGTATTCAGATGCTGCCCTGAATACATGAGGATGAACGTAGAATCATCCCATAGAGAAGCTATGCTAAGCTTCAGACGTTGGCTAGGATTCGCGCCGAAAGTATTGTGTCCAATCACATTTGAACTGTCTGTAGTGGGAACGCTTATGATTGGGCTGTTATGCGATCAACCTGATAGGTTGATAATTGTATAGTAGGTGTGGCTACATTAGCCCGGAATGTTTAAATACCGAACCACTGCAATGGAAGTGTGTTCGGGCTATCAGAGAAGCTGTACCGTGTCAGAGAAGTTGATCGTCGAGCTGAAATAAACCTGAGTTTTGCTGAAATCACTCTCTGGCTATTTTGTTAAGCACGGACTTAACTGTTTCATCCCAGAAGTAAACAGAAATAGGGCTTGAGAGAAGATTCCTGCTTTAAACATGGTTCTCTGCAGAGACACTGTGTGTTCCTCTAAAGGCTGCATCCAGCTGTGTGGACATCAACTGCCCCCATTAGAGCCAAGCTGTATTTCATTCTTCCCCCCCCCCCTAACAAACCAAAGGCCGATCCGCCCAAGGCTACGTGATCATTGGGGCTTGTTGGGTGAAAGATGCAGGGCAAAGAAACACCCAGCAGCTGCCTCAGAGACCTTTCTGGATATTTCTGCATCGTGGAATACCGGCAGTTTGTGCCTTGAGTCCTTGTTGAACTGCAATTCAGCAGCGACATCATCTGAACAGATTTCGGACTTCTGTCAGAGAAATGCCTTAAGGCAAAGATAAACATGTGTGTGTGTGTGTGTGTGTGTGTGTGTGTGTGTGTGTGTGTGTGTGTGTGAGAGAGAGAGAGAGAGAGAGAGAGAGAGAGAGAGAGAGTGGGGGGGTGTCAGGTCACTTCTTAGTTACGGGGATCCTATGAAAATGTTCTCTCCTTAAGATCTTGCAAACTGAGGACCTTTGTGGTTTCTTTGAATGAGTCCATCCATCGCATGTTGGCTCTTCCTCTTTTCCTAGCCTTATTGTCTTTTCCAGTGACTCTTGTCTTTTCAGGATGTGACCAAAGTCCAATGTCCTGGTCACCAGCAGCACACCCCTCGCACTGGAGAATCCTTAGTCTCCCTCTGCTCCTCCCGGCCACCCCTCCCTCTCTCACTCTTGCTCATGCCCATTTCCTCTCCTCCCCTATCGTTGCCCAGACGCTGTGGATGAAAGCCGAAACTCACCTTCCCTGCAGACAAGCAAAGGCCAAATCCTCCCTCCAGCCAGGGGAAACAAGAAAGAGAGGCCCCGGGGAACGGCAGGTCCCATGAATTTTCATCTCCACCTTGTGGGAAAACGGTGCCTCGGACACCTGGAGAAGGCAGGTCTGATCTCTCCGGTGCTCGCAAGTCCTTCTGGGAAACGTAGTCCCCTGCAACAGCAACAACCCACAGAGAATATGCAAAAGTGAGGCCTTTTGGAATGTGGAAAGACGGTTTCACTGCTCCTTTGTTGTTCTGTGGGGCTCCTTCCCGTGGGTTTGAATCAATCTCCCTTCTTGCTTTATCAAGCCCGCCCCTTCCGTGATCTCTGTCCTCTTCAGGCTCAATACGAGACTTACCTCGCAGCGGCGACCCAACGGCTTTACACTTCCTACCCTGAGAGGAAGCCTTATACCACATGAACAAGAAGGAAATAGGGTCGAACCACAAGAACAAAAAGGAAAGAGGCTCGAAAGAGGCTCAAAGGAAGACGCCACCCCCCACCCTTCTCTTACGTGTTCATAATGGAAGGGGGGGGGAAGAGCCTTACCCAGAAAGGCCACGGTCTCATAGTTTTCCTCCATGACTTCCCAGAAGAGTTTCCTCTGGCCTGGATCCAGCAGGGCCCATTCCTCCTCCGTGAAGAACATGGCGACCTTCTTCTTCTTCTTCTTCTTCTTCTTCGGACACCTCTGGGGGTCTCTGAAAGAGGAAAATATGTCCCACTTGAACATCTGTTCCTGCCCCTGAGCACAAAATTGGGCTCCTCTTGGTCCTGTCCAATTACACGGGAAAGAAAGAAACCTGACAGACTTGCATAGCACCGTCTACGATACTATCTCACACGTTTAATCCCCCTAAAACATGAACATTGTGTTTCCAGAGAAGGTTTTCTGCTTTAAACTATTTTTTCCCCTGGAGAGGCTTTCTGTGTTACACTAAAACTCTGTAAGCATCAAGGGGACCAATTGAGCTGGTCATATATTTGGGTCGATTTTCCCCCCTAACAAACCCCGAGGCCTGCTCACTCACTCCAGGCTGTGTGATCCTCTGGGGGTTCCTTCCCAGGAGAGAGAGAGGCCGGGAACAGAACATCCAGCAGAAATGGGGGGGGGGGCTTAGCGACCTTTCCGGTATTCTGTGTGGTGGGATGACGGCGCTCTGCACAAGCAATGCCCTTGAACTGCAAGGAAGCCATTGCACTGTAATGTATCAAGATCTGACCGCATAGTGCGCAGCTTGGTCGCCACGCGGTCATGCGAAGCGGCTGAGCTTCACTCTAAGGAACAATGGGCCAAGCAGATCCTAGCGCACTACAATCGGAGGGCTAGGCTCCAGGCCAAGAGCCTATGGAACTCTCGGCCATGGGTGTGTGTGTGTGTTTTGGGTGTGGGTTGTTTGCCTTTATAAACCGGCCTGCGAGCCGGTAGCTTTCATGCACCATCTCAACAGATTTTTGATTTCATAGAACACAAACGGTCAGACTCCTGCAGCAATCAGTTCCCAACAGCTTTCATTCAAAGAAGTGAAGTCTATTGAGACACTGAAAGTATGCAGAGCCTCTTAACCACCACCGCCAGCGAGAGCAATGGATGAACATGGTTCAAGCAGACCCTCTGATGGTCTGGGGCCAGGTAGGAGCCCGCCAAAGTTAAGGGCCCCTGATTCCCAGGAGAAATACAACACCAGGCAAGCAAGGTCAAGCACTGAGCCAAGAGAGGTAACAGAAGCACTGAAGACGCTGCAGAATCGAAAGTTAACACACCTCTTCACTCTCATGGCAGCTAGGAGAGCCAAGAGGCCCAGCTGACAGAAATGCTTTATAGAATCATAGAATGTTAAGAGTTGGAAGGGACCTTTGAGGTCATCCAGTCCAACCCCCTCCACTCTCTGCACTCACGTAGCTGAAAGGTTAAAAGAGGAGGCTGTATGTCCCCATTATGAGGTTAATCTTTGTTTTGAGCAAGAAAAGGAAGCAGGCTTAGTTACGTTCCGACATTTGGGCATAAGAGGGCATAGGGAAGAAAAGATACGATTTTGCTTTCATAAAAAAGGAGAAAAGTGGAGGTATTGGATATATCATCACGGTAGTTTTAAGTGACCCAGGGAAAGGAACATGGCCTTTGACTGAAGTCTTTGAACCTAAGACATGGCATGGCATTTACTGTAAACGTTGCCAGGCGCTTCCTCAGGGTGACACTGAAAATTCATCTGACACTGAGGATAGTGAGGCAGAGGACCCAATATGGGGTTTAATTATTACCTTCGTTTGGGGTTTTTTATTTCCCTTATGTGCGTACGCCTTGGGAAAAGGGGGAAATACTTGGTTAAGACACGCATATTACCTTTCCCAACAACATGGGTACAATGTTACCCTGGCTTATGAGCACCCTATGTCAGTTGCCTCAGTAAGCTTTGTCCCTGGGCTTATAAATGACTCAGCCTTAATCGTGGGATCACTTCAAAGTATTAGTACACTTCCGCAGCAAGAATTTTTGTTCTTCAAGGTCCCTATGGCTTTAGGGGACACTAAGGTTAGATGGTTTCGATATTCACGGTTCGCACAAGGCGTATGTTATTGTTGTATCCATAAAGGGAATTGGAATAGAAATGTGGTTGGATACAACCAGTCAGAGGCAAGGTTTAAGGCTTTAAAAAATTATACACAATGTACAAGTCATTTCTGGCTGCCCCATGAAGGTAATCATGGAAATAAAACCGGGTTTGAGTTATTTGGGAACGACACCACAGCAACTATCCCATTATTGAAAGCCAACTATTCGGGCATGGGAGGAATTTGTGGACATATGAAACTTCGAGACCCCAATTTGTGGTTCTTTTGGGATAAATGGGCTTCTAATTATCATCCTGGTTTTGCACAGGGAGCGTGTGTCGGAATTGGATTTTTAACCTTCCCTGTGCAAGTGTTACCCGAAAATACACACACACACATCTACGAAGGTCCACTCACGAACACCCGCTAGGCTCTGGTTGCAGTGATACCGTTATTATAGGAAAGGCCCTTTCAAATAGTGAAGCCTCACGGGTAGGTAGAGGACTCATAACAGGAGTCCTAACATTAGGATCCTACCCAGGAATAGTAGCACAAGAAAATCAGAAAAGTATTATAGGATTAACTTGCCGTCTGGAAAAAGTGGTGAATGCAACTGGTCAAATTATTAGAGAACTGCAAGAAGAAATTGGAGATTTGAGCCAAATACCAGCCCAACATCGTTTGGCAATAGATTACTTATTAGCAAAAACACACACCACATACTGTCAAGTAGTGGGGGATAGGTGTCATGTAAAATTTCATAACTTAAATTCTACAATACAAAGGCCGTTAGAAGACTTGTCGATGGTGATATGGAATAATCAAAGCGGGGACTCGGATTTGTGGGGATGGCTGACTGATTGGATACCTTGGGGGTTGGTTACGTCAAATATTTATAGGAATGATCTTAATTCTATTAATCGGAATCATAGTATGTTGTTGCTTGCAGCTAATGCCTCTATGTATACAATGTATCCAAAGGCCCCATACAAGCGGGTCAGAAACTAAGTATGTAATGAAAGAACAACATGAGTTTCATACAAGGTATGAGACAATAATCATACCTAGTCAAGGTTCTGAACACGAGAAAACAACGGGGGGCTGAAAAGGGAACAAAGGAAGGTTCAGACCCTTGAAGTAGGCGGAAAGAACATGTACGCTTTTGATCTTAGGGGAATAAGATCTGAGTGTTCAACTTTCAAGTTAAGGTAAAATATTCTGAAAGAAACAGATATGCTTCACTTAGCGGACAAACTGAGCATTATTAATAGGTAACTCAAAAGGGCATTAGTGCACTGCTTCAGTAAGCTGGGTGGGTGGATGGAAAAGTTTTGTGTTTGCTTAGATAGACGGTGAGGGAGGGGGTCGATTGATCTCCTCAGCCAGAAAAGGGTATAAAACAAAGCTTATGCTATGAATCAGAGCCTTGCAGGGGGGCTGCCCTCCTGTTCGTTAAACCACGCTGCAATAAAGACTATATTTTGCCCATCTTCCATGTGAATCTCCTGCTTGACTCGTGTCCGGTCATTTACACCTAACAGCCCTAGGTAAAGGTAAAGGTTCCCTTGCTCGAAAGCCAGTCGAATCCGACTCTAGGGTTGCGGTGCTCATCTCCATTTCAAAGCCGAAGAGCCAGTGCTGTCCGAAGACGTTTCCGTGGTCATGTGGCCGGCATGACTAAACACCAAGGCGCACGGAACGCTGTTACCTTCCCACCAAAGTGGTCCCTATTTATCTACTTGCAATTTCTTGCTTTCGAACTGCTAGGTTGGCAGGAGCTGGAACTAGAGACAGGAGCTCGCCCTGTCTTGCTGCACCCACCCGGGTCTTGAACCGCTGAACTACTGACCTTCCACAGCCTGCAGTTCAGCGTCTTAACCACTTGAGCCACCGCAGCCCTACATACCTACTTTAACCCAAAAATCTTGCTTTCACCCAAAGATCTTGCAGAAGAATTACTAAAGGGTGTGTGTGTGGGGGGGGGGGGGGAGTGTACTTATTTATATCT
>NW_015167755.1:10317-11000 GCF_001447785.1 Gekko japonicus
TTACAAGGGGGGTTTGGGGGGGGGGGGGTGGGACATTACTTATTTATATCTACAATAAAATGGGTTCAGGATGATTGCCGGAGTCGCCATGCCAAGAACGAAGGGAAGGGACCCAGCCTGGCCAAGATTAACAACACAACATCCCTCGAGCATTTTGCAAAGGAAGGGAGGGGTGGGTTTACTCCCGAGAAGCCAGGCGGGTGGAAGCAGCAGAAGCCGGGAGCGTGGAGCGGGTTCCCCTCCTTCCCGAAACAAACCTTCAGGCGACGGTCACCGGGACGAGGGAAGGCAAAGGGCATTCCCTGGAAGTACAGTCCCACGAGCAAAAGACGGCCAAACGCCTCCTGCAAGAGAGAACCCTGCGAGGCCAGCAGCAAGCACGGCGAAGAACGAACGCTGCGGCCGGATCAGACGGGGGTCCACCCAAGATTTAAGGACAAAATCTGCACGGGCGACTTGCTGCAGGGAACCCATCCGAGGGGCTGGAGGAGGAAAGCTTCTCTCGCTCTCCTCCCTCTCGCTCATAGGCGTAATCTTCGTGGGGGCGGCGGGGCTTCAGCCCCCGCCGAAATTTTCAGGAAGCTGCTCAGCCTCCCCCGGGAGCCACCCTTGCTCCTAGCAAAGCAATGCCTCTGGCCCAGCCCCAGCCCCCCCCCGGGAAATTGGAAAGTCTACACCCTTGC
>NW_015167755.1:11123-16564 GCF_001447785.1 Gekko japonicus
GGGGGGGGGGAGGAAGGAGAGAGGCGCTCCCCCCCACTTCAACAACTCCTGGGAAAGGGCGGGGTCCACCTCTCGGGTGCTCGCATGGCCTTTGGGGGAATGGAGTTCCCTGCAGCGACCAGCCCCTGGTGGAAGAAGACTTGGGTCAAACTTCTAGGACGCAGCAGTGTTATTGTTATACACACACTTATTAAATACTGGGTTCAAGGCGCATTGCAGTGATTAAGTGCTTTCAGGGACCAGACTGAGCTCCAGGACAACAGCCCTGTTTAAATAGCATGCAAGCACCACACCAGACTCCCAACTTATATGATTCCGGTTTTTGCCCATGTCTGGAAAGCGCCGTGCTTTCCGTAGCATAGTTAAAATCCCCATAAGCTTTATTTCTATAGTTAACTATCGATATGTTTAATATGTAGTGTACATAGATTATAAACTGTTATAAGTAAGTGCATATGAAATCTAGGTGAAAAGAATGAAAGATTTTAAAGTTTTTATCTCATACAAGTCCTCTGCAGCAACCGTCCCCATATGGTGTATATATCAAGTTCGGTCATTATTCACTTTAACAATGCTTAATAGGCTCATTCAAATGTCCTGCCAAGTCCCATCTGGGATTTCGACATGAGTCAGTGAGTCTCAGCAGAGAAAAGGCTTTTGCAAGTTTTTGCGGCCTGTGTTTTACTCTCAGGCCCGAACCAACTTTTCGCAGTGAGGGGGCCTTCTGTAAATCCTTACAAGAGAAACAGCTCTGCTTTATTAAGTGATTTCAGGGACCAGACTGAACT
Source organism: Gekko japonicus (assembly GCF_001447785.1). Classification (NCBI taxonomy): domain Eukaryota; kingdom Metazoa; phylum Chordata; class Lepidosauria; order Squamata; family Gekkonidae; genus Gekko; species Gekko japonicus. The sequence continues at coordinate 11,912 of NW_015167755.1, forward strand.
CCAGGACAACAGCCCTGTTTAAATAGCATGCAAGCACCACACCCCGACTCCCAACATGTTGACATAAGGTTAATTTCTCATTGGTCACCTCCAGAGTCCTGGTGGGCTATTGTTATGGAGCAACAAGCTCAGCCCCTCTCTGGTAACTAGCTCTGGAATGTCCCAGTCTCAGTACATAACAACACCCCTTTAATATTTTTTTTAAATGGATGCGAATTGGAACTCCTGCACATCTGAAGTTTCCATTATTATAAAATGTACTGAAAACATAAAGAGGATTGTGGAAGTGTGTGTGTTCGTGTGTGTGTCTGGGAATGAAGAAACTGCAGCTCCCACAAAGAACCAGACTCTGTTGGAACTTATTTATATCTACAATAAAATGGGTTCAGGATGATTGCCGGAGTCGCCATGCCAAGAACGAAGGGAAGGGACACCGCCTGGCCAAGATTAACAACACAACATCCCTCTTAGCTGTGGAGTCTTGTGAACAAAAATTCTACTTTGTGAGCCACTGGCCTTAAAGTTGTGAGGGAGCGATTTGGCTACTGCAGAAATTCTCTCAGGCCGCAGTGGAGCTGGCTGTCTTTTGCTTCTTCTTCCAGTTCTGCTGCTGCTGCATCATCCTAGGTTTGCAGTTTACAGGTACACACCTGAACAGCATACGCAAGATCAATAATTCAGAGCAAGAGCAAACTCAGCCAGCTCGGTCAGCAGCGCCAGCGAGCCCCGCAGGTGCCCCACCACTGGCAGCCCCATCCCTGTCTGTTTTGACTCGCTGCACCCGGGGCGCTTTTGCACATGGGAAGGGGGCGGGCTCTGGAGGCTCCACGCCCCCTTCCGGGCAGTCGACTGAGCGTTCCCCAGGAGCTGGCACGGGCGCATGGCGGCCGGTACAGATCGGCATGCGTGCTGCTGCCGCGCCGCCGGTGAAAGGAGCAGCGGGCGGCTTTGGGCAGGGTGGGGGCTTTTGGGGGGGCAGCCAGGGAATTGGCGCCCTGCTAATATCTCCGCCCTAGGCGAGATACTAGCAGGCCTAGTGTTAGGGCCGGCCCTGTCAGAGACATAACCAGCCTTTCCACCACCGTTCAGGCAGACCGCAGCAGCGGGATCCCGTTTTCCCCTCCAGGACGCTGCAGGTTTCGAGCCACCCCCAACTTTTCACAGAAGTCTGGCCCCCACCAATCACGTGTCGGGGAGTTGCAGCGAATGGCGTCACTCTTCCATACATTGGACACTATACTTCTGTTGATACAGGCCAAAATCACATTTGCCTTTTTAGCTACTACATCACTGCTGACACACTTTCAGTGTGTGGCCTACTAAGACCCCTAGATCCTTTTCACACATACTACTGCCAAGACAAGTCCCTCCCAACCTATAATTATGCATTTGATTTTTCCTACCGAAATGCATAACTTTACATTTATCTCCATTGAAATTCATTTTCTTTGTTTCAGCTCAGTTTTCCAGCCTCTCAAGATCATCCTGTTTCCTGACTCTGCCTTCTACCGCATTTGTTACCCCTCCCAATTTAGTATTATCTGCAAATTGAATAAGCATTCCCTCTATCCCTTCATCCAAATTATTGATAAAGATGTTGAGCAAAACAGGTCCCAGGACAGATCCTGAAGGCCCTCCACTTGTCACTCCTCTCCAAGAGGATGAGGAACCATTAACAAACACTCCTTGGGTGCGATCTATCAGCCAGTTACAGATCTACCTAACAGTCCTAGGATCCAAACCACATTTTACCAACTCGTCAACAAGAATATTATGTGAAATCGATAGACTATGTCTACTGCATTCCCCTGATCCAGCAAGGTAGTAACTTTCTCAAAAAAAGAGAGATAAGGTCAATCTGACATGACTTGTTCTTGAGAAACCCGTGCTGGCTCTTCGTAATCACAGCCATCCTTTCTAAATGCTTAGGGACTGTCTGTTTGATGATTTGTTCTAAAACTTTCCAAGGTACAGACGTCAAGCTGACAGGTCGGTAGTTACCCAGATTTCCCTTTTTCCCCTTCTTGAAGATGGGGACAACATTTGCCCGCCGCCAATCTTTTGACACCTCACCTATTCTCCAAGATTTCTCAAAAATAATGGACAGAGGCTCAGAAATTAAATCCATGTGTTCTTTCAGTACCCTTGGCTGCAGTTCATCTGGCCCCAAGGGATTAGTTTCATTTACATAGTGTAGCATAGCTGGCGTTTGATCCCCACCTTGTGCACTTTTCAAGCAAATGGTCTCTTAGCTCATTCCCCCATCATAATTCAAACAGAGACCCAGGTCTTGCGGCTAACGACTGGCAGAGAAGAAACACACCCCCAACTTCCAAGTAAAGGATAATGGGGCCCAAACTTGCTGAGACGGAGAGCGGAAAAGGTCGGAGTGGAGAGCCCAATGAAAGTGTCAACCGAGTGTGCTGCAGCGGTGAAAGAGGCATACCCTGTGTTAGGGATTATTAGGAAATGGACTGATATTAAAACGGCCAATGTTGGAACGCTCCTTTATAGAACTATTGATACAGCCTCATTTGGAATACTGTGTACAGTTCTGGTCTTTTTATCCCCAAAAGGACATTGCAGAGCTGGAAAACGCACAGAGGAAGGCAACCAAGCTGATGAGGGGTCTGGGGCCAGTGTTCCCTCTAAGCTGAGTGAGTGTGAGCTAGCTCACAGTTTTTTAGCCTCCGGCTCACACATTTTTGTCTTAGCTCAGGGAGGATGTGGCTCCAGAGCAAACTAATTCATGCAGCAGCCAAACCGCCTGCTCATAACTTTAATGCCAGTGGCTCACCAAGTAGAATTTTGGCTCACAAGACTCCACAGCTTAGAGAGAACATTGGTTGGGGCACCTTTCCTAGGAGGAAAGGGTGAAGAGTCTCTGGGACTTTTCCTGTGAGAAAGGAGATGACTAAGGGGGGGCAGGATACATGAGAGAACCTTTTCTCCCTCCCCCTCCAAAAATACTAGAACTTGAGGGCCTCCAGTGGAGCGGATGGGCAGTAGGTTCAGGGTGGACTAAAGGAAATGCAAAGCGATTCAGACAAAAGTGATTAAAATGTGGAATTTGCCACCAGAGGGTGTAGTCTTGGCCACAGGAATAAACAGTTTTAAAGGGGGATTAGGTAGATTCATGCAGGATACGTCTATGGATGGCTACTAGCCCCGGTGACTATGGGGAACCGACTGGGACCACCCCGCAAAGTAATCACTGAGCAGCTGCCATAAGAGTTTGGAGCAGAATAACATCTAAGCACTTTTCTGCTGGAAGCTGGAAATCCATCTGAAATCATTCCTTCTTTGAATTTTGACCACCGCCAGCACTTTGTAATGTATTAATTTTAACTGTTACGTTTCCATTTGTATTGTGTATGTTTTTATCATGTATTTCTGTCATTGGAAGCCGCCCTGAGCCTGCTTTGCAGGGAGGGCGGGGTATAAATCTGACAATCAATCAATAAATCAATCAATAAATGGGGGTGGGGGGCCCTGAACCTAAAAACTTGGAATCCAGAACCTGAAAAGGTTAGTCAAATGGAAAAGAGGCCCACCACTAAAAGCTTAATATATAAAGTATATAAAAAGATGCATGTATTTATTAACATAAAATTAAAATATATATAAGGGCCCAATCACACTTCATGTAAAAATACCAAATTCTAACACACAAGGGCCAATGGACTTGACCTGACTGACCTTCCCAGTACAGAGATACGCTCCCCCCACCCGCCCGCCCGCTTGGAAGAAAGGGAGGCCTGCTCTGGAGGGGTGGCGGGAGGGTGTTGCAGTCCCACAGGGGTCCCTCCCCAGGCTCCACACAAACACACACTCACACACCAGGCAGGACTGTCCAGGAATGGCCATGTCGCCGCATCTTCCCTTTTTTTTTGCAGCCTGCAAAGGAGTGGCACGTGGAAAAGAAGCCACGTGCACGGCTTACTTGCAAGGAAACCTTCCCCGGTCCGGCTGCTGCGAGGCTCTTTCTGGACCCCCCCCCCCTCTTGGGGAATGGAGTTCCCTCCAGCGACCAGCCCCAGGGGGAGGAGGAAGAAGAATCTGGTCAGACTTCTAGGACGCAGCAGCAGCATTATTATTATTGTGACACACCCGTTTAATAATATATATATATATATTTAAATGGAGGTGAATTGGAAACTACTGCACATCTGAAGCTTCCATTATTATAAAATCTTCCCCAGACTGAAGAGTTGCATTGGAAGCATGCAGAGAGAGGCCTGGGGAGGAAGAGGGTGGCTGGGTGGGAATGAAGGAACAGCCGCTTCTACCCGGAACCGGCCACGGTTGGAAGGCTGCCTCTCCTGCACAAAAACTACACCGGCATGAAAGTGGTGAACGAGCGATGTGGCTGCTGCATCAGTTGGTTTGCTCTGAACATAAGAACATAAGAGACGCCAATGCTGGATAAGGCCAAAGGCCCATCCAGTCCAACACTCTGTGTCACACAGTGGCCAGAAATACCAGGTGCCATCAGGAGGCCCAGCAGTGGGGCCAGGACACTAGAAGCCCTCCCACTGTTGCCCCCCCTCCCAAGCACCAAGAAGACAGAGCATCACTTGCCCCAGAGCCCCTATCTGTACCTTGTGGCTAATAGCCACTGACGGACCTCTGCTCCAGATGCTTATCCGATTC
>NW_015167755.1:17064-19117 GCF_001447785.1 Gekko japonicus
ACCGATCTTTCAGAGACTCCGCTCCAAAACCCAGACCTGGACTGATTTGGGGATGGGAGCAGCCTTATGCAAGAGGGGCCCTGGTACAGGCAGGGCCGGCCCGAGGGGTTTTTGCACCCTAGGCGAGTGGTGCCCCCCTTGGATGCCAACCTCCCGGTGGGGCCTGGAGACCTCCCAGCTGGCCACCTGCCGCTCCGCTTCTCACCCACTGGCCCCGACAGCGCAGCCTCTCGGCTCTCCTGGCCAAGCACAACTTCCCCCTCCGATGGCCTTTTCTTCTCCAGGCAGCGCTTCCTCCTCCGAGGCCACCGAGCCCCCCCAGGCACCATGCGCGCGCGCTGGCCTGCCTCTCCCCTCCTCCCCCATGAAAGACTGAGAATCGCGTGGCTGTCGAATGAGAAGCGGTTCCCCGCCGGGAGACTCCAAGGCGCATCGGGGAGAAAGGCCATTTCTGCGGCGGTGGGAACAAAGACTACCGGCGTCTCCCCCCACCACCGACCCCCACCCCGCTGGCAGCCCAGGTCGGGCCTCCCTCCTCCCAGGGGCGCTTCCTCCAGCTTGCCGGCGGGGGCCCTTCTCGTGTATGTGGGGGGGTCTCCATTCCACAGTCCCGTCTTCAGGGCGCAGGAGGAGGCGCCACTGCCCCCCCACCCCTGCTGCTCCCCACCTCCCACCTAACTGCAGAGGAGGAGGAGCGCCTTCACGGAGCCGGCCAGGAGCGCCTCCGGCGGCAGTCGCCGGGGATTCCCGCTTTAACACGTGGGATTTCCCTTGGGGGCGCTGATTGCCCGGCGGCCCGGCAGCGGCCCCGGGGATTGGCTCCCTGCGTGCCTGCCTCGCCACACGGGCCCCGCCAGCGCTGCGCAGCGCTCCCCTTGGCTTCCTTCCCCCGCCCTTCTTGCCCGGCTGGGCTGCGGGGGAGGAGAGGCTGCCGGAGGCCGCCCCTTCTTCTCCTCCCTCGCCCTAAAGGCCGGCTCGCGCTCTAGGTGAAGGCCTAGTTCACCTAGCGGGTGAGCCGGCCCTGCATACAGGTTATGCAGTGACCGCGGAATCTGAAGACCCGGAAACAAGGACCTCTCCCTTGTGCCCGGTCTGCTTGAGCAGCAGAGCTGTACATCCTCGGCTGGGCCCTTGAGGGGGGAGAAGGAAAGGACGTCACCATCTACACCGGCTCCGAGCATGGCTTTGGTGTGGAACACCCCTTTGCCGCTGTTAAGTATGGGACTTCAGGCAGCTCTTAAACAAGTGATTCAGCTTTATTAGAACACAAAAACAGGAGAGAGACAGGCTCTCTTTTAAACCATCTGGGCTTGTATAACCACGCCCACTGTTGAGTTAAGAACCAATCAGAATAGTAACATAACAACCAATGAATTCATCTCCCTCCAGAACCTTTCTTGTACCCTGATTGGTCTACTGCGCAGAGTACCCAATCAGACTGTGCAGTTTAGGATACCAGACTTAGATAGGGGTGAAACTCAAGCTGAGGCATTATGTATACACAATACATAACAGCTGCCCTTTGGAAAGATCAAAGATTTCTGGCAACAGCAGGGAAGATGATCTCCCATAAAGATCTGATCTTGCGGCTGTTGGAACAAATCCAGCTCCCTGCAGCGGTTGCAGGAGTTCACATCCGAGGACATCGGAAGGGAGGGACTCCAAAAGCAAAAGGAAATCATCGGGCAGATGCAGTGGCAAAAGCCGGAGCTCAACAGGGTACAACGAAAGCCTCCCATGGAGCTGATGGGCAGTAGGTTCAGGACAGACAAAAGGAAATACTGCTTTATACAGAGTGATTAAAATGTGGGATTCGCTACCAGAGGATGTACTGCTGGCCACAGGAATAAACAGTTCTGAAAGGGGAGTAGATAGATTCATGGAGAATAAGTCTATGAATGGCCATGGTGACCGAGGGGAACCTCCACATTCAGAGGCACTAAATTTCTGAACCCCAGAGCCAGGAGGCAGCCTCACGGGAAGGCCTCACCCTCTATGCCCTGCTTGGCCACTGCATGACACAGAGAGTGTTGGACTAGATCGGCCATTGGCC
>NW_015167756.1:0-3572 GCF_001447785.1 Gekko japonicus
TGCCAATGCAGGAACTACAGCTATAATATTCCCAGCAAATAGGTATCCAGTCGATACTCTAAAATCTCTAATAATGAAGAATCCTCCACCTTTGTTTGGACAATGTTCTTTTTTCGGACATGATGGTCAGCCACTAGTTTGGACATTTCTTGCCAAGCTGGTCACCATTTGTTGCTTACAAGGGGTGGTTTGGATGTGTGATTTGCCTGGTTAGGATGGTTTCTGCTTGCTGATGGACTTCCGCTTTGGGTCTCTCAGTGCAGCCTTGATTTCTCGGACCACCACGTCTTGCCACAGTTGCCTGTGAGGTAAAGCGAGAACAAAAAGGCTTTGCAAAAAACGCTAATGTATGAGAATACATATTCTAGTACAATTAAATATTCAAAGGACCAGGCAGTAGGGGATGTGAAAGACCTCAGCCTGAGACCCTGGAGAGCCATGGCAAGGGGGTATGGGTCAGTGGCAGAGCCTCTGCTTGGCATGCAGAAGGTCCCAGGTTCAATCCCCGGCATCTCCAGTTCAAAGGAGCAGGCAGTAGGTGATGTGGAAGACCTTCAGCCTGAGACAGCCTGGAGAGCTGTTGCCGGTCTGAGTAGACAATACTGACTTCAATGAACCAAGGGTCTGATTCAGTATAGGGCAGCTTCATGTGTTCATGTGGGTCAATGCGTGGTGACCCTCCATGCCAGAAAGCTCCGGGGGAGATACACACTGTTCCTTTGGTGTAGTGTTTGTGTAGTGGTGTAGTGGTTTGGTGTAGTGGTTACACTCTAACCTGGGAGAACCGGGTTTGATTCCCCACTCCTCCACTTGCACCTGCTGGATGACCTTGGGCAAGCCGTAGTTCTGATAAGAGCTGTTCTTGAAAAAGAGCCGTTTCTCTCAGAGCTCTCTCAGCCCCATCTCATGTGTGTGGTGGGGGGGAGAAGGTAAAGGAGTTTGTGAGCTGCTCTGAGACTCCTTTGGGGAGTGAAGGGCAGGGTATAAATCCAATCTCTTCTTCTTCTTCTTCTTTTACCTCACAGGGTGTCTGTGGTGGGGAGGGGAAGGGAAAGGAGTTTGTAAGCCGCTCTGAGACTCCTTTGGGTAGTGAAGGGCGGGGTATAAATCCAATCTCTTCTCCTTCTTCTTTTACCTCACAGGGTGTCTGTGGTGGGGAGGGGAAGGGAAAGGAGTTTGTAAGCCGCTCTGAGACTCCTTTGGGTAGTGAAGGGCGGGGTATAAATCCAATCTCTTCTCCTTCTTCTTTTACCTCACAGGGTGTCTGTGGTGGGGAGGGGAAGGGAAAGGAGTTTGTAAGCCGCTCTGAGACTCCTTTGGGTAGTGAAGGGCGGGGTATAAATCCAATCTCTTCTCCTTCTTCTTTTACCTCACAGGGTGTCTGTGGTGGGGAGGGGAAGGGAAAGGAGTTTGTAAGCCGCTCTGAGACTCCTTTGGGTAGTGAAGGGCGGGGTATAAATCCAATCTCTTCTCCTTCTTCTTTTACCTCACAGGGTGTCTGTGGTGGGGAGGGGAAGGGAAAGGAGTTTGTAAGCCGCTCTGAGACTCCTTTGGGTAGTGAAGGGCGGGGTATAAATCCAATCTCTTCTCCTTCTTCTTTTACCTCACAGGGTGTCTGTGGTGGGGAGGGGAAGGGAAAGGAGTTTGTAAGCCGCTCTGAGACTCCTTTGGGTAGTGAAGGGCGGGGTATAAATCCAATCTCTTCTCCTTCTTCTTTTACCTCACAGGGTGTCTGTGGTGGGGAGGGGAAGGGAAAGGAGTTTGTAAGCCGCTCTGAGACTCCTTTGGGTAGTGAAGGGCGGGGTATAAATCCAATCTCTTCTCCTTCTTCTTTTACCTCACAGGGTGTCTGTGGTGGGGAGGGGAAGGGAAAGGAGTTTGTAAGCCGCTCTGAGACTCCTTTGGGTAGTGAAGGGCGGGGTATTAATCCAATCTCTTCTTCTTCTTCCCTAATCTTGAGAACCAGGGGCATAGTGGAAGATGCCAAGGAGACTCCATCCCAGTCGGAGTGGCGACGGAAGTGTGCTGTTGGCCCTACCTAGGCGTGGCACCTGGGTCTCTGCATTACTTGCATGGCGTAGGAAAAAGTCCTGGGCCACTGAGTTCCTTGACTGTGGCTGGAACCAGTGTTCCCTCTAAGCTTAGTGTGAGCCAGCTCACAGTTTTTTTAGCCTCCGGCGCACACATTTTCGTCTCAGCTCAGGAAGGGATGGGGCTCCAGAGCAAGCTGATGCAGCAGCCAAATCGCTCGCTCACCACTGGAATGCCGGCAGCTCACAAAGTAGGATTTTTGCTCACAAGACTCCACAGCTTAGAGGGGGCATTGGCTGGAACACAGAATCACAGGTTCCCAGAGCGGGAAGGGTCCCTAGAGGCCATCTAGTCCAGCCCCCCGCCCAATGCAGGACCAGCCTAGAGCATCCCTGCCAAGGGTATGTCCAGCCGCTGCTGAAAGACGGCCAGGGAGGAACAGGCTCCTAATGAGATCGAGACGGAAACGGGTTAAACTTTTGGGAAGCTAATGTCCCCACTGAATGACCCACCCTGGAGCCTAAACATCGTTTCTCCCCCCCAATGCTGGGACGTGGACGCGAGAACAAAAAGGACCCCCTTAAAAATAGCCTGAGAACGAGCGCCCGTCTGGGTTCCTGTGGAGCGTTTTACTCAGACACAGGGACCTGGAGTATCTCAGTGTCGGGCTGAAAGACATAAATAACTGTTTTTCCTGAATCGCAGAAAGCAGGGGGGTTGAACGGCTCGGGCTTCCATTGAGCCAGCCTGCACCATAAGAACATAACATAAGAGATGCCAATGTTGGATCAGGCCAAAGGCCCGTCCAGTCCAACACTCTGTCACACATACCAGGTGCCATCAGGAGGTCCAGCAGTGGGGCCAGGACACTAGAAGCCCTCCCACTGTTGCTCCCACCCCCAAGCACCAAGAAGACAGAGCATCCCTTGCCCCAGACATAAGAACCTAAGAGAAGCCAATGTGGGATCAGGCCAATGGCCCATCCAGTCCAACACTCTGTCCCACAGTGGCCAAAAATACCAGGTGCCATCAGGAGGTCCCGCAGTGGAGCCAGGATACTAGAAGCCCTCCCACTATTGATCTTTTTCAGTGGCGGCCCCTACCTGGTGGAATGAGCTCCCGGAGGAGATCAGGGCCCTGCGGGACCTGATGCAGTTCCGCAGGGCCTGCAAGACAGAGCTCTTCCACCAGGCCTTTATGTAGGGGCTGCCGCTGTTACCACCACCACCAACGGTGGTAATGTTATCAATATCGGGAGTGCCCTTGGAAATATGGAGGTATAAGAACTATAGGACAATAAGAACAGCGGACGGGCGTGAACTATCTATCGGACGGGATACCCCAATTGGGGGTTAATGGTAGCTATTACTGAAACATCTAAGACCATCTTGAGAGACAGAAAGCACTTTATTGTTAAATTGTACTGTTGGTTTATAATGTTATGGTTTTACTGGTTTTATTGGTTTTATGTATGGGCTTATGCCCTTGTAAGCCGCCCTGAGCCCGCTTGCGGGGTAGGGCGGGGTAAAAATACCTAAAAA
>NW_015167756.1:4161-5178 GCF_001447785.1 Gekko japonicus
GAGAAAACGGGAGCTTCGGAAGCTTCAGAGGGTGGGTGGGTGGGTGGCCTCCCCTCCCCAAAGCCTGCCCCCCTCCCGGCTCCACCCGTAGATCTCCAGGAATTTCCGAACCCAGAATCGCCAACTGCAGATCAAACTCTGAAATTCTTCATCAAATCGGTTAATGCATTCTGGTTCAACCGGGTCCCGTTTACCTGCTTCGGCCAGCAAATGTCCAGGCAACTTCTACAGAAAGGAAGAAATCTCGCTCCGATCAAGTTCCAACTTACCCAGGTTTCACTTCGGGAGGGCGTGGCAGCGGTTTTGCGAAATCTTTCTTCCCGACGAGCCAGTATGTCTCTTCTAAGCCTTTCCCCTGGAAACGTCAAGCACGTCAGCTGTCTGAAACGTCACCACCGTTTGGGTGGGTTGCCAACCTCCAGGTGGTGGCTGGAGATCCCCTGGGATGACAACTGATCTCCAGGCGACAGAGATCGGTTCACCTGGCGAAGATGGCCACTTCGGAAGATGTACTCGGTGACACTGTACCCTGTTGGAGCCCCTCCGCTTCCCCAAACCCTGCCACCCTCGTGGTGGTTGCCAACCTCCAGGTGGTGGCTGGAGATCCCCTGGGATGACAACTGATCTCCAGGCGACAGAGATTGGTTCACCTGGAGAAGATGGCCACTTCGGAAGATGTACTCGGGGACATTGTACCCTGTTGGAGCCCCTCCGCTTCCCCAAACCCCGCCACCCTCCGCCTTCACCACCAATCTGGTGTCATGGTTAGGAGTGTGGACTCTAATCTGGGAGAACAGGGTTTGATGCCCCAACTCCTCCACATGCAGCTGCTGGTGTGACCTTGGGTCAGTCACAAGTTCTCTCAGAGCTGTTCTCTCAAGGGCAGTCCTCGAAAGAGCTCTCTCAGCCCCACCTGCCTCACAGGTGTGGGGAGGGGAAGGGAAAGGAGATTGTAAAATGCTCTGAGACTCCCAATGAAAGGTGGGGTATAAATCCAATCTCTCTCTCTCTCTCTCT
>NW_015167756.1:5978-6613 GCF_001447785.1 Gekko japonicus
AAAATTGCTGATTCGCTCAGGTGTGCACAATCAGATACCCCACACCACTCCACATTTGTGTCAACTTGGTTCCCTGTAGTCTCCTATTTACAGATTCTAGATATTCTCCCCCCTAACCCTCTTTATCTGAAGTGGTTAACCTTGTAGGTTTAGACCCCTTCCATTTAAATGACATTCTTGTAGACGGATGCACTGTATTACGCTGTATTGTGCTTTAATTTAAAATTAATAAAGATGATTTTTTAAAAATGAAGTCCTCGAAAGAGCTCTCTCAGCCCCACCTGCCTCACAGGTGTGGGGAGGGGAAGGGAAAGGAGATTGTAAAATGCTCTGAGACTCCCAATGAAAGGTGGGGTATAAATCCAATCTCTCTCTCTCTCTCTCTCTCTCTCTCTAGACTCTAATCTGGGAGAACTGGGTTTGATGCCCCAACTCTTCCATATGCAGCTGCTGGTGTGACCTTGGGTCAGTCACAAGTTCTCTCAGAGCTGCTCTCTCAAGGGCAATCCTCGAAAGAGCTCTCTCAGCCCCACCTACCTCACAGGGTGTCTGTTGTGGGACAGGAGATTGTAAAATGCTCTGAGACTCACACTGAAAGGTGGGGTATAAATCTCTCTCTCTCTCTCTCTCTCTCT
>NW_015167756.1:6682-9842 GCF_001447785.1 Gekko japonicus
TCCCTCTCTCCCTCTCTCCCTCTCTCCCTCTCTCCCTCTCCAGGTACTTCCCTGGAACTGGAAACCCTAGGCTTCCTCCCTTCAAGGATTTCTTCCAGCAATCCAAATCTTAAAACGCAACTTGCAAGCCCCATTGATTTCCATAGGTGAATTAAACCTTTGCTTACAATTCTACAAGGGGGGGAAATGAGACTCTATAGGTTGCTTTGGCTGGTTCATGCCCTGAGTGACCATGGCGGTAAGCAATGAAATGGGACCAAGTCTGTGCACAGAGTGGCTACTGGCCATGGTGACTCAAGGGGAATGTCCACATCCAGAGGCAGTTTGCCCCTGAATCCCAGAGCCAGGAAGCAACAACAGGGGAAGGCCTCGGCCTCTCTGCCCTGTTGTTGGCCCTCCAGAGGAACTGGCTGGCCCCTGTGTGAGGCAGGAGGCTGGACTGGATGGACCCTCACTGGTCTGACCCAGGAGGGCTCTTCTGAGGTTCTTCTCAGGGGAAGGCCTCGGCCTCTCTGCCCTGTTGTTGGCCCTCCAGAGGAACTGGCTGGCCCCTGTGTGAGGCAGGAGGCTGGACTGGATGGACCCTCACTGGTCTGACCCAGGAGGGCTCTTCTGAGGTTCTTCTCAGGGGAAGGCCTCGGCCTCTCTGCCCTGTTGTTGGCCCTCCAGAGGAACTGGCTGGCCCCTGTGTGAGGCAGGAGGCTGGACTGGATGGACCCTCACTGGTCTGACCCAGGAGGGCTCTTCTGAGGTTCTTCTCAGGGGAAGGCCTCGGCCTCTCTGCCCTGTTGTTGGCCCTCCAGAGGAACTGGCTGGCCCCTGTGTGAGGCAGGAGGCTGGACTGGATGGACCCTCACTGGTCTGACCCAGGAGGGCTCTTCTGAGGTTCTTCTCAGGGGAAGGCCTCGGCCTCTCTGCCCTGTTGTTGGCCCTCCAGAGGAACTGGCTGGCCCCTGTGTGAGGCAGGAGGCTGGACTGGATGGACCCTCACTGGTCTGACCCAGGAGGGCTCTTCTGAGGTTCTTCTCAGGGGAAGGCCTCGGCCTCTCTGCCGTGTTGTTGGCCCTCCAGGGGAACTGGCTGGCCACTGTGTGAGGCAGGAGGCTGGACTAGATGGACCCCTGGTTGGGTCTATCAGGGCTCTCCTTATGTTCTTAAGGTGCTACTGGACTCAAATTGAACTGTTCTTATCGACCTACTTCAATTCTGCAGGGCCTGCAAGACTGAGCTCTTCCACCAGGCCTTCGGCTGAGGCAGCGGACGCCCACATGTGGCCTCCCTGAGGGATCTGTCACTCCGTTAACCACTACTGGCTACGGCCACGGCCAGGAGCCTCCCGTAACCAGAACATCTCCTTGCTATCTGCGGTGACGACCATTTTAATACTTACAATGATGTTTTAAATTTAATTTTATTGTATTAGCTAACATGTTTGTATGAATGGAATGTTGTTACCCGCCCTGAGCCCGCTTCTGGGAAGGGCGGGTGTGCTGCCCTGGCAGAGATCAGAATACTAAAAGCATAGCAAATTGTTTACTGTATCTTTAAATATATAAAGGATTCTGGGAAATGTAGTTTAGCAACCTTAAGGTCAGCTGGTCAGAGGTAGCCTTCCTATTGGTTCTATACAGCCTCCTTTCCCTTTGATACATTTGCCCAGGAAGAACTGTTTATTATCTTCCTCCTCCCAGTTCGTGTTTGTAATCCTTGTCTAAGAAGACGGGAGAGACTCATTTCCTTTTACCACATGAATCACTCAATAGATTCAGGATTTTAAAGGCTCCTAACAGCTACTGGAAAGGGAATGTGAGTAAACTAAACCCTTGGATGCTTAAGAGTTAAATAAAAGTTGATTCTTCGAGTGGTGATTGTGTGTTGAATACTTAGCTGTTCTTAGGTCCAGCCCCGGCTGCCGGGAACTGCATAGCAGGTTATAAATGTGAAGAAACAAATAAATAAATAAATGTGACTATTACAACTGAGCGAGGACATAACCATGACGAGGTTTCTTGAAATACCCTCACTCTGATCTGGCTAGCAGTGCTAGGGAAGTCCTCAAACTTCTCACAGTGGGTCCTACCCCTAAACTTACTCTGCTTTCAGAGCAAGTTCCAAATATCAAACTGTGGCCCTCGGCCCTGTGTTCAGATTTCCCACCCAGTATCTGTAGGATGCGAGACCTCCCTACCTTCAGCTCAGTTTTCCCCCGGAACTCTATCTTATAGCCTTCATTCAGATTCTTCAGTATTTTCATGGTGTTTTGGCTGATGTGAATTCTGTAAGCTGAGAGACCGAAGAGAAGTGATTAGTGACAGGATGTTGGAACTGGAAGGGGGTATCAGAGGCCATCAAGTCTGACCTGGCTGGGAGGGAGGCGGAATGGCATACCCCGATCTTGTCAGATCTCGGAAGCAAAGCAGGGTCAATACTCGGATGGGAGACCACCAAGGAAGACTCCACAGAGGAAGGCAATGGCAAACCATCTCTGTTTCTCCCTTGCCTTGAAAAGCCCCTTGCTGGGGTCATCATAAATTGGAAGCTAAGCTGGGTGGGTACTTGGAAGGGAGACCACCAAGGAAGACTCTGCAGGGGAAGGCAATGGCCAGCCACCTCTTCTTCTCCCTTGCCTTGAAAGCCCCTTGCTGGGGTCACCTTAAATTGGGATCTAAGCTGGGTGGGTACTTGGAAGGGAGACCACCGAGAAAGGCTCTGCAGGGGAAGGTGATGGCAAACCACCTCTGCTTCTCACTTGCCTTGAAAGCCCCCTGCTGGGGTCACCATAAGTTGGAAGCTAACCTGGGTGGGTACTTGGAAGGGAGACCACCAAGGAAGACTCTGCAGGGGAAGGCAATGGCCAGCTACCTCTTCTTCTCCCTTGCCTTGAAAGCCCCTTGCTGGGGTCACCTTAAATTGGGATCTAAGCTGGGTGGGTACTTGGAAGGGAGACCACCAAGAAAGGCTCTGTAGAGGAAGGCCGTGGCCAACCATCTCTGCTTCTCCCTTGCCTTGAAAGCCCCTTGCTGGGGTCACCATAAGTTGGAAGCTAAGCCGGGTGGGTACTTGGATGGGAGACCACCAAGGAAGGCTCTGCAGAGGGAGGCCGTGGCCAACCACCTCTTCTTCTCCCTTGCCTTGAAAGCCCCTTGCTGGGGTCACCATA
>NW_015167756.1:10620-19186 GCF_001447785.1 Gekko japonicus
TTGGAAGCTAAGCTGGGTGGGTACTTGGAAGGGAGACCACCAAGGAAGACTCTGCAGGGGAAGGCAATGGCCAGCCACCTCTTCTTCTCCCTTGCCTTGAAAGCCCCTTGCTGGGGTCACCATAAGTTGGAAGCTAAGCTGGGTGGGTACTTGGAAGGGAGACCACCGAGAAAGGCTCTGCAGAGGAAGGCCATGGCCAACCACCTCTGCTTCTCACTTGATCTGAAAGCCCCTTGCTGGGGTCGCCATAAGTTGGAAGCTAAGCTGGGTTGGTACTTGGAAGGGAGACCACCAAGAAAAGCTCTGCAGAGGAAGGCCATGGCCAACCATCTCTGCTTCTCACTTGATCTGAAAGCCCCTTGCTGGGGTCACCATAAGTTGGAAGCTAAGCTGGGTGGGTACTTGGAAGGGAGACCACCAAGGAAGACTCTGTAGAGGAAGGCCATGGCCAACAATCTCTTCTTCTCCCTTGCCTTGAAAGCCCCTTGCTGGGGTCACCATAAGCTGGGAGCTAAGCTGGGTGGGTACTTGGATGGGAGTTTGCGTCCAGTAGCACCTTAGAGGGAAGCAAGATTTTCAAGGGATGAGCTTTCCAGAGTCAAAGCTCCCTTGGTCAAACGGAGACCTCCATTCCAGTTTGTAGCGGATGAAGGGAGCTTTGACCCTCAGAAGCATCTGCCCCCCCCAAATCTTGCTGGCCTCTAAGGCCCTCCTGGACTCGAATCAAGATCTTCTACTGCCCACCACGCCGTGTCAGAATTCCAAAGGTGCCAGGGGCTCAGAACGGCTGGGAGCCTTCGCACTCGATGCTTGCAGGGGCGGATGAACCATGAAGCAGACTAGGCATGTGCTTAGGGCACCAGGGCCAAAGGGGGCACTCCAAAGTTGGGAAAAGGGTGAAAAGCTTAGTTTGTACAGTATATTGTGTTCTCCTAGGAATACATTTTGCATTGCATCGTATATCTGGTCAGACAGGTCAACAACTAAAGTGGACCAGGTCCGTGTGGAAAGGAGGGGGGGCACCAAGATTGGTCGGTACTTAGGGCACCGGTGAGCCTTAATCTGCCCCTGGATGCTTTACAATATCCCTCCCTCCAAATCCCCCCATTTTCAAAGTTCCAGGCAGGGATCAAACCCAGAAGATTACTGAGCACAGAGGTCATTTCGGGGGGGATCGCGGGGGATCGCAGTTCCCCCGGGTGAGGTATGGAGGGGCGGGGCACATGACGAAGCCCCGCCCCCTGCTTCCGGCCACCCCGCTTCCAGCCCTCATTCAGCCAGGAGGAGGCAGGAGAAGAAGGAGGGCAAGTTGCTTCCTCCCTGCCTCTCCCCACCCCTGCCTGCCTGGGGCCAGGGAAGGCCTTCGCAGGTCTTCCTTGCACTCCCGCCGGCCTTGCAGGTCCACCGCCGGGCCCCTCATGGGGCTCGGCAGTGGAGCTGCAAGGCCAGCGGTGGCGGCCGGGACCGTTGGGGGCGGGGGGCGTGGCCTTATGACACATTTCTGGTGATGTCAGGGGGAGTGGCCTTATGACACACTTCCGGTGATGTCAGGGGGTGTGGCATATGCTAATGAGTTATGCTAATGAGTTCCCCTAGCTCTTTTTCTACAAAACGACCTCTGATTGAGCAACTCATGGGCCTCTGCATTCGTTCGGCGAGTCACAAGTCGCGTGGTGCTGCCGTTTTTCAGGACTCGGGGCTAAACTACGAGACACTTACGCAGCCCAGTGGATTCGATCCGTGACGCTGTATTCACGGTGTCCCCAAACAGGCAGTACCGCGGCATGGTGAGGCCCACAACCCCAGCGGCACAAGGCCCTGGTGAAAAAGCCAAACACATTCTTTGTGAATAGGGTTATTCGGAAACGGACAGAGAATAAAATGGCTGATACTGTCATGCCCCTGTACAGATCTAGGGTGCAACCTCTCTTAAGCCTTTCCTTCCTTGGAGTCGTAGTAGAGAACTCACTGAAAATGTCAAGACAGTGTGCGACTGCGATAAAGAAGACCAACGCTATGGTGGGGATTATTAGGAAGGGAATTGAAAACAAATCAGCCGGGATCATCATGCCCCTGTATAAATCGATGGTGTGACCTCATTTGGAATACTGTGTGCAGTTCTGGTCACCGCACCTTAAAAAGGATATTATAGCTTTGGAAAAAGTGCAGAAAAGGGCAACTCGAATGATAAAAGGGTTGGAACACTTTCCCTATGAGGAAAGGTTAAGGCGCTTGGGGATCTTTAGCTTGGAGAAACTATGACGGCTGAGGGGTGACATGATCGAGGTTTAGAAGATTACGCATGGAATACAGCAGGTCGAGAAAGAAGTCCTTTTCTCTCTTTCTCACAATACAAGAACTCGTGGGCACTCCGTGAAATGGCTGAGCAGTCAGGTTAGAACAGATGACAGGAAGTCCTTCTTCACCCCAAGAGTGATGAACACATGGAATTAACTGCCACAGGAGGTGGTGGCGGCTACAAGCATGGACAGCTTCAAGAGGGAATTGGATAAGCATATGGAGCAGAGGTCCATCAGTGGCTCTTAGCCACAAGGTATAGATAGGGACTCTGGGGCAAGTGATGCTCTGTCTTCTTGGTGCTTGGGGGGGGCAACAGTGGGAGGGCTTCTAGTGTCCTGGCCCCACTGCTGGACCACCTGATGGCACCTGGTATTGTTGGCCACTGTGTGACACAGAGTGTTGGACTGGATGGGCCACTGGCCTGATCCAACATTGGCTTCTCTTATGTCCCTATGTCTGGGGCAAGGGATGCTCTGTCTTCTTGGTGCTTGGGGGGTGGGGGCCCACAGTGGGAGGGCTCCTAATGTTCTGGCCCCACTGCTGGACCTCCTGATGGCCCCTGGTATTTTTGGCCACTGTGTGACACGGAGTGTTGGACTGGATGGGCCACTGGCCTGATCCAGCATTGGCTTCTCTTAGGTTCTTATGTTCTTACCTTCCCTCTAGAGTTTCCAGGTCGCTCCTGGTAACCAGTGGGGGACGGGGGGACTTACTGAGAGGGGGGGCAGCCAACGTTACAGTGATGTGTCTATGTCACTGTTCTGATGGGAGCCTGAATTGACATTATCAGGCAGTGATTTCAGGGCGACCCTCTGGTATTTGGGCAAAGACTCTGTGGCAAATTTGTGGCCAAATACCAGAGTATCATCCCGACCTCACCAACATGATGATGTTACTTCCGGGTCATGTCCAAAGTGACGTGGACATGTCACTACAAGGAACTCCCCAACACTCTGGCCTTCCCCAGGCGCTGCCTCTAAATCTCCAGGAATTTCCCAACCCGGAGTTTGCAACCCCGCTTTCACACGCAGGCACACCCTGAAAGGCACCGAGATCTCCTTCCTCAGCGCCAGGTTTGAGATCGAGGCGAGAAGTTCGGCCGTAGGACCTTGCCCAAGAGCTCCGATATCTGATGAGCTCAGGGCTTCTCCCTCCACCAGTTTGAGAGCCAGTTTGGTGTAGTGGTTAAGTGCGCGGACTCTGATCTGGGCGAACCGGGTTTGATTCCCCACTCCTCCACTTGCACCTGGCTGGATGACCTTGGGTCAGTCACAAGCTCTGGCACAGCTGTTCTTGAAAAAGAGCAGTTTCCATCAGAGCTCTCTCAGCCCCACCCACCTCACAGGGTGTCTGTTATGGGGAGGGGAAGGGAAAGGAGTTTGTAAGCCACTCTGAGACTCCAAGTGAAGGGCGGGGTATAAATCCAATCTCTTCTTCTTCTTCTTCTTTTACCTCATAGGGTGTCTGTTGTGGGGAGGGGAAGGGAAAGGAGTTTGTAAGCCACTCTGAGACTCCAAGTGAAGGGCGGGGTATAAATCCAATCTCTTCTTCTTCTTCTTCTTTTACCTCATAGGGTGTCTGTTGTGGGGAGGGGAAGGGAAAGGAGTTTGTAAGCCACTCTGAGACTCCAAGTGAAGGGCGGGGTATAAATCCAATCTCTTCTTCTTCTTCTTCTTTCTTCAAGAAAATTGGAGAAATCAAGGGAGCGTTCCATGCAAAGCTGGCCATGATAAAGGACAAAAACGGTAGGGACCTAACAGAAGCAGAAGAGATTAGGAAAAGATGGCAAGAATACACAGAAGAACTATACAAGAAAGACCTCGATGTCCTTGACAACCACGACGGTATAATCACTGACCTCGAGCCAGACATCCTGGAATGTGAAGTTAAATGGGCCTTAGAAAGCATTACTAACAACAAAGCTAGTGGAGGTGATGGTATTCCAGTTGAGCTATTCAAAGTCTTAGAAGATGATGCTGTTAAAGTTCTGCACTCCATTTGCCAGCAAATTTGGAAAACGCAACAGTGGCCACAGGATTGGAAAAGGTCAGTATACATTCCAATCCCAAAGAAGGGCAATGCCAAGGAATGTTCAAACTATCGCACAATTGCACTCATATCACACGCTAGCAAGGTCATGCTCAAGATCCTACAAGCTAGGCTTCAACAGTACGTGGATAGAGAACTACCAGAAGTACAAGCTGGGTTTCGAAGAGGTAGAGGAACTAGAGATCAAATTGCCAACATTCGCTGGATTATGGAGAAAGCAAGAGAGTACCAGAAAAATATCTACTTCTGCTTCATTGACTATGCTAAAGCTTTTGACTGTGTGGATCACAACAAACTATGGCAGGTCCTTAAAGAGATGGGAGTACCAGACCACCTCACATGTCTCTTGAGAAACCTGTATAAGGGCCAAGAAGCGACAGTTAGAACCGGATATGGAACAACTGATTGGTTCAGCATAGGAAAAGGAGTACGACAAGGATGTATATTGTCGCCTTGCTTATTTAATATATATGCAGAGTACATCATGCGAAATGCTGGCCTGGATGAATCACAAGCGGGAATTAAGATTGCTGGGGAAAAGATCAACAACCTCAGATATGCAGACGATACCACTCTGATGGCAGAAAGTGAAGAGGACCTCAAGAGCCTCTTGCTCAGGGTAAAAGAGGAGAGCGCAAAAGTGGGCTTGAAGCTCAACATCAAAAAAACTAAGATCATGGCATCCGGCCCCATCACTCCTTGGCAAATAGAAGGGGAAGTCGTGGAAGTAGTGACAGACTTCACGTTCCTGGGATCCCAGATCACCGCAGACTGTGACAGCAGCCATGAAATTAAAAGATTTCCTTGGGAGGAAAGTGATGGCGAACCTAAACAGCATGATAAAAAGTAGAGACATCACCCTGCCAACAAAAGTCCGCATGGTCAAAGCAATGGTATTCCCAGTAGTCATGTATGGCTGTGAGAGTTGGACTATAAGGAAGGCCGAGCGCCGAAGAATAGATTCTTTTGAACTATGGTGCTGGAGGAGACTCTTGAGAGTCCCTTGGACTGCAAGAAGAACAAATCAGTCAATCCTCAAAGAAATCAACCCTGACTGTTCCCTGGAAGGCCAGATAATGAAACTGAAGCTCAAATACTTTGGCCACCAAATGAGAAGGGAGCACTCACTGGAGAAGACCCTGATGCTGGGAAAGATTGAAGGTCAAAGAAGACGGGGACGGCAAAGGATGAGATGGTTAGACAGTGTCATCGATGCAACGAACATGAAGTTGAGCAAACTTCAGAGGACGGCGGAAAACAGGAGGGCCTGGCGAGATCTTGTCCATAGGGTCGCAAAGAGTTGGACTCGACTGTGCGACTGAACAACATGTAGAAGAGGGAGCAGATCTGTTATGTCTGCTGACCGCCACCAGGTGACAGCGTATTTTACAAGAGCTTGGATCCCTAGGAACAATAGGGACGAGGATCCTGAAACCTCTAGCGGTCACCAATGGGAACGTTGGCGGGAAGTTTAAACCCTCCAATGGGGCCTGTGGGTGGTCCACAGAGACTGTATACCGTCGGCCTCCGGCCAGTATTGTTGTTGTTGTGTACTAGTAAACATGAGCCGAATATCACTATGTTTCCTCATCATTCGATGCGTCAAATCCACTACACGACAAGATCTATTCTCTCTTGCTCCGAATTGCAAGACTAGATCTAACGGGTGGAAATTACAAGGGAGTCGATACCGGTTAAATATCAGGAGAAACTTCCTAACTGGTTGAGCAGTGGAACAGACTGCCTCGGGAGGTGGTGGATGCTCCTTCGCTGGACGTTTCCAAGCGGAGGCTGGACGACCATCTTTCGGGTATGTTGTAGGGCAGTCTTTCGGCTCTGCTCCTGCAGAGTGCAGGGGGTTGGACTAGATGACTTGCAAGGTCCCTTCCGACTCTCACATTCTATGATTCTATGATTCAGCTAGTCCTCAGGTGGGAAATATTATTACTAAAGGTGGGAAATATTAACACTAAAGGTGGGAAATATTAACACTGTAACAGTAACAGCAACGTAATCTTGAATCGACTCCGAAATTTGTTATAATTCACAGTCACAACGTAGATAAAGTACAAAACTTCCAGAAGTATTCATTCAAACATTACAACATTTGCCTCATAGGGTTACAAGCTGACACGGAAGTCTAGGTGACACAAAGATGCAGTGAAATTGTAAGACACTGAGAACCGGCGTCGACTCGTTTCTGCTGCCTTCCGCAGGTCTTACAGAATACAAGAAATATATAATTCCAGGTGTTGTTTTCAGTATGCTGATATATAATATATTGAGAGCTTCAGTATATTCATCAAATGAGACTCTTAGAAAATAGAGGGAATCGCCAATCAAATTCTCAAAAACGTGGCACTCGGCCTAACGGGATTCACAGCTGGCAGGGATTCTCCTGGGGGAAATCAGCCCCGCATTCTGCGGCCCCCACCTTGCTCCCAAAAAGTCCCTTTAAAGGGGCCTGCACCTGCAACCTCCCCCTCCCTCCCTCCTCCTGGATTTAAACGGCCATCCAGCTGGTCCGTCCAGCTGGTCAGCGGGCCACGTGGTCCCCGTCAACCAGCTGAAGCCCTTTAAATCGGGCAGGAGGGGAGGGAGAGAGGTGGCTGGGCGGGTGATCACTCTCGGGGGCGGGGCTTCCCCTACCCACCAGCTCAGTGGGGGCAGACTGAAACCCCCAGCAGTGGGGGAACCCCCACCCAGACCTGGGGGCTGGCAACCCTAAGATGCCCTTTCCTTACCCGAGTGCAGTCCCATCCGAATCCTGATGGGCACGCCAGGAAGGTGCTTCACGGTAAAAGAGCCCACCGCGCTGAGGATGTCCAGGGCCATGTTGGCCATCTCGGCAGCGTGCCTCTGACCGTTTCGTTCCGGGAGCCCCGAAGCCACCATGTAGGCATCGCCGATGGTCTCCACCTGGAAGTCAAAGGGATTCGCATCCCCCCAAAGGGGCATTCAGCGTAGGGGGACCCAAGCTCGAGAACCGATGAACAACTTTGCTACTAGCTTGTGCTGAGGAAGGACGCAGCTTTCAGGTTGTCAGTGAAGGAATTGAAATGGTTCAAGATTTTGCATGGGTTGGCTCCGCCCTCAACCGAAAGGGAGACAAACCAAGAAAGCAGAAGGAGATTGAGACTGGGCAGGGCAGCCATGAAGGAGGAGGAGGAGGAGGAGGAGGAAACAGCAGAAGCAGACAAAAAAGCAACAGAAGAAGCAGAAGCAGCAGAATAAGCAGAAGCAGCAGAAGCAGAACAAGCAGAAGCAGAAGAAACAGAAGAAGAAGTAGAAGTAGCAGAAGCAGAATAAGCAAAAGCAGCAGAAGCAGAACAAGCAGAAGCAGAACAAGCAGAAGCAGAACAAGCAGAAGAAGCAGAAGTAGCAGAAGCAGAACAAGCAGAAGCAGAAGAAACAGAAGAAGTAGAAGCAGAAATAACAGAAGCAGAAGTAGCAGAAGCAGAAGAAACAAAAGAACAAGCAGAAGCAGAAGTAGCAGAAGCAGAACAAGCAGAACAAGCAAAAGCAGAAGAAACAGAAGAAGCAGAAGTAGCAGAAGCAGAAGAAACAGAAGCAGAAGCAGCAGAACAAGCAGAAGCAGAACAAGCAGAAGAAACAGAAGAAGCAGAAAAAGCAGATGCAGAACAAGCAGAAGAAGAAGAAACAAAAGAAGAAGCAGAAGTAGCAGAAACAGAAGTAGCAGAAGCAAAAGAAACAGAAGAAGCAGAAGCAGTACAAGCAGAAGCAGAACAAGCAGCAGAAGCAGAACAAGCAGAAGAAGAATCAGAGGAGGAGGAGGAGGAGGAGATTGGACTTATACCCCACCCTTCACTTGTGAGACAAGACATCAGAAAGACATTGAAACTGGGAAGGGCAGCCATGAAGGAGCCAGAAAAGATTCTGAAATGTAAGGATGTGTCACTGGCGACCAAAAATCAAGTTAATTCATGGCATAGTATCCCCCACTACTATGTATGGGTGTAGAAGTTGAGCGATGAAGAAACTGCAGAAGAAGAAAGGTGGATTCCTTGGAAATGTGGTGCTGGAGGAGAGCTTTATGGACACCGTGGACCACCGAAATGACAAATCGGTGGGTTCTAGATCAAATCAAACCTGAACTTCTCCCCAGAACCTCAAATGACTCAACTGAGACTATCGTACTTTGGTCACATCAGGAGAAAACAACAGTCGCCGGAAAAGAAAATAATGCCAGGAAAAG
>NW_015167757.1:0-6909 GCF_001447785.1 Gekko japonicus
CCTGGAGTTGGCAACCCCATCTCCCTCCCGGTCAATCATCAGCCTACCTTTATTTTCTCCTCACTCTTCAGCTTTCCACACACACCCCAAACCTGCAGCCTCTACCCTGCTCTGAAGCCCTGACTGCTACCTCACATTGGCTGTCATACCGGGGATATCTCAGCAGGATAGAAGGACACAGAGTCCACCATTTTCTCCAGGGGAACTGATCTCTGCCATCTGGAAAGCAGTTGTAATTCTGAGTGATCTTCAGCCCTCACCTGGAGATTTGCAACCATGGTTTCCCTCAAGAGACACTAAGGGGGAATGTATTTTACCTCAGAAAAACAACAGCAAACTGTTTAGAGTATCAGAGGCAAAGGCCAGTGAGGCCGCATATGCAACTAAAGGGGGTGGGTCGGCTCTCTGGCACTGCCTCCCCTGTGCGGGCTCTGCCCTTCCCCCCATGCGGGCCTTTCCCAGGATGCAGGCCCCCCCCAAATGTGCAGGGATTCGCCACCCGGGAGGTGGCAACCGCGGTCCCTGCTTCCTTCCCCTCCCTGGGTCTCCAAGCTCGGGACCCCCCAGCAGGCGACTCACCTCCAAGGACCCCTCCCCGCCGCCACTATCCGGCTGCTTGGCTGCTCCACGTGGTTCCTCCTCCGGCAGGAACTCACGCGGGGCTTAATTTTTATTTATTTATTTACTTGGGCTTTTACCCCACCCTCCCGCCGAAGCGGCTCAGGGCGGCTTACAACAATTTAAGACAACATACAATATAAAACCAACAAATACAGATATAAAATACACTAAACACAATAAAACTAAATGAGTGCCGCAGCGTCCTGTGGCAAAGTGCTAGTGTGACCCAGCCGGTGCAGTCCGTTCTTATTTGAACGCTTGGTGAAACAGCTCAGTTTTCGCCCCTCTACGGAACTGCTTAACCCCTTCAGGGCTGCAGAGGACGGGGAAAAGCCCTCCCCTGCCAGCAGCCACGGGGTGACTTCGTACCACTGGACCTGCCTGACTCGCCTGGGACTGGCTGCTGGATCCTGTCCAACCACAGGCGCCCCAGGAAAGTCAGTACATTGTCCTCCTAGGTAGAGCCTCAGAGCACCATCTCAGAGACAGGTCTGAAACCCCATGTAGCCGTGGGAGCTCATCGGGTGATCTTGGGCCAGTCACGTACTTTCAGCTTAACCAACTTCACAGGGTTTTTGTGAGGATGAAAGGAGCAGAGGAGAATGATGCAAGTTCCTTTGGTCCCCACTGTGGGGAAAGCCAGGGAACAAATACAGGATGCGGTGCTGCTCGTTAGGGTGTGGGGTGCAGGCGAAGCAAAGACGACAGGAGACAAGCTTGCAGGAACTGTCTGAAGGAAGGAAGGAAGGAACACACGCAGCAGGTTTATTTATACACCTTTCTTCCCCCTTCTCCCCCCCTCTCCCTCCATAAGGGAGTTACAAGCATTAGAGCATCCTTTTGGAATGTGTGTGTGTGTGTGTGTTTCTACGCAGCTGTCTGTTATCTGCCTTTCTCAAGGTTACTAACTGCGTAGTGAGCAGTAAACAGATTCCATCTCGGCCTCTCATGACGTATAAGTATTTCATCTCCCAACCTCCAGCCAGGAGATTCCTGGACTGCCCTACAACAGGAAGGATAAATGTTGTTGAAGATGAGAGCAGAGAAAAGGTAGGTCGGTGAATGGCCGAGGAGGAGAGAAGGAGACAGGGAAAGGGGAGAGGATACGGGGACTGCTACGAAGAGGAAAAGAGGAAATAGTGGGGGGGGGGCAGAGGGGAAAGTGAGTCCCCCCCCCAAGTCCTTGAGGGCTCTCTACCGTGCAGGTCGGCCTGGCCCAGTGACCGGCATCACAGAACTGGGTGTCGGGTAGCCCTGTCATAGTGTTGGAATGTGGAGGGGTTGCCTCCTCCGTCTTCCCAGCTCATCCCTGTCTGGCACAGTTCATTATCTGTACCAATAACCTTGGTGGGGGTATTCTCTCTCTGTAAATCACCAGGCTTAAGAAATGTAACACTTTAGGCACAGAAATGCTTGCTAGCTTGCTTTACCCGCGCGCCGGTATATCTATTGGTGTTTACTAGTGGGGGGACAGTTTGAATATCCTATAAGTCAGTAGCCATCATATTACCGGCCATTCCTAACACAAGCTGTATACGAGTTACTTTTGTCCTGGAATTACCAAAATAAACACTTATCTTCTGAAGAAGCCTGAGTGTGTGGTGTTACCTGCCTAAAGTTCCTGACACTGGGCCGTAGATTTCCTAGGTGGAGGATGCTGGAGGGGGAGAGAGGGAAAGCTGAAGACGGAGGGGCAGGAAAATACAGGCTGGCTACAAGAGGAGGTGCTACGGGGTATTTCAGCAAAGGAATATGAAATACTGCTGGAGGGGGGAATGAGATGCAGCTCATTAGTCCTTGCCAGTTCCCACTTGGAAATAAATAAATACAGAAGTCCTGAGATGTCTGCACCAATCAAAGACATTTCTTTGAAGAAGACACCCCACCCCGAATATTTAATCCTTATAACTCTCTTGCACAACTATCTTAGCCTGAAAATGTGACCCACTAAGGGGCATCCATAGACCTCCCAAGCCTACTGCAGATCCACCAAGTTCATAACCCAACACTCTGGCCCGTAACACTCTGGCCTGTGAACTTAACTGACCCACATCATGAATGGGGGCGAACGGGGTCGGGTTCATTCACGGGGATCAGTCATGGCCCCAGGTGTGTCAAGCATCTGCAAGACGATTTCTTATTTAGAACTTTATACACGATTGAATAAAGACGTGCCCCACTAACCTTTAATACATTTAATGAAGCCGAACTGATTAAAAACCTCAGCAAAGCGGCTTCCGGTTTGGCTCCCGCGAATGGCGGACACATCCTCGGGTTGCTCCCGAGGGCGTCTCGCCCGCCCGCGGTGGAGGAGGGAATCCGCGCGAGCGGAGACTCGAACGAGCCCCTCAAGAGAGAGGAGCTCGGATCCGGGGCGCTTTAGGGCACACTAGGGGGGAGTCTCTCTTTCGGCCAAGAGGTCGGAGACCGAGGCTCCCACCATGCCCTGCCCTAATGGACCTTGCTGCGTGAGCGACACCGTTTCACGGGGTTTAGCGGAGCCACCAGACGTCACCGAGTGATTAAGCGATCATCCGAAAAAATGGAAAAGAAAAGATCGGCTTAACTGTGAGTTGTCAAAATGCAGAGAAAAAGAACTAAGAACGTTTCCCCCCCCCCCAGCGGAAAAGACGAGGAGGCTAATCCTCTAATTATAAGCGAGAAAGAAAAGGAGGGGGGGAATGGACTGAGCGAATAGTGGTGTTTTCCTTTGATATATTTGAAATAAGCAAGAAAAGTTTTGTTTCTCTGGAGCGCATTTTAAGAACTTTATTAAAAGTAAACAAAAAAATAAGATGTTGGAGCTGGGTAAAGACAAGCGGAGAAGAAGGGAGGAACTTCTGGTCTGGGCGTTTGCTTATGTGTGAGAGCCGGCTGCCTAATGCTTGGACTGTTTACGGCTGTGGATCTGACGGGGAATTGTGAAAAAAGAAAAGTTGAACTGTGACAGCGATAAGTACCTTATAAGCGCTTTTAAAAGTCAACAGTTGCGGAGGAGGATCCAGCGGAGAGATTGGGAGCGTATAAAAGCAAAATCGGAATTAAATACCATTCTCAAAGCTGGAGATCTCCTGAAATGGCATGAAAGCAAGAGGATTTAGTATATGAACTGAAAGTGTTAACAGCGACCTGAAAGAGGATTGGAAAAGCCGGAAGGAGAGGAAAACAGAGGAAGCTCCTCCATGTTACCGGGAGTGTAAAAAGAAACCAGCACGCAAAGAAGCGGTTCTGAATGTGCCCTGAAGAAGCTTTTTAATAGAAATTCAAAGGAACATTACTAACATACTAACATAAATAATATTTGTGACCGGATTGAAAAAAGAAGTTTGACTACTCACAGAAGAAGCCTAAGAAGAATGTTTGGACATTACTAACAGTTTAATTTATCAGTTAATATATCACTCAGCTTTCTCTTTCTCCCACTATATACCCTCCCCATTTTTCTTTCTAAGCGAAATACCTCTCCTTTTTAGGAGAGTCAATAAAATCTTTTATTTTAAAAAAAAAACCTCAGCAAAGCACAGAAAAAACAGAAAGTTTGAGTTACCTGATAGAAATAATAATCGCTTTAAAGAGCTGTAACCCAGAGGTGTCAAACTCATTTCTTATGAAAAAGAAGAAGACAAGAGATTGGATTGGATTTATACCCCGCCCTTCACTACCCACAGGTGTCTCAGAGCAGCTGACAAACTCCTTTGCCTTCCCCTCCCCACAACAGACACCCTGTGAGGCAGGTGGGGCTGAGAGAGCTCTTGACAGAAACTGCCCTTCTCCCAGATTAGAGTCTGGGCCAGATATGACATAATGAGACTCTGACGGGCCAGGCCATATGTGTCATAAAATGTAATGCCAGGCAGCCGAGATATGAACTTTATGAAGGATACAGACAAACACAATTAAAGATATTATTTCTCTTTCTTAAAATAAAAACGTGCCTAAAACTCTTGCGATATTTTGTTTATTGAACAGCCTTTGATAATTGACACCTCCACACCCACCCCGTTTAAAAGATGCCCGCCTAAAATGGAAAGGTGGAGTGGGCCTTGGCCTGGAAAGGTGGAGTGGGTCTTCCCCTGGGTCATCTCTAGTTCGGGGGGGGGTTGGCGGAGGAGGAGGAGGGACTCTTACTTATTTACTCTGGGAGAACCTGGGGGATGGGTGGTGGGAGGACAATTGGGAAATTTGCGTCCCACAAGGTTCACATGCCAACTTCATGGATACCAGTCCGTTTCCACAGTACCGGATGATATTGGGGTGGGGGGGTCTGGCCCCTGAGAACTTACTGACTTGTTGGGTTGCGGGGGGGGGAGTGGTGGGGATGAGATTTTCCTTTCAACCCAAATAAACTGTCAGCTGCGCTGCCATGATTTGTGAAGGGAGGGTTGAGTCTGGTGGGTGAACTTCTGCTGGTGTGGAATGTTATGTCTTTGTCTGGTGTAGTGGTTAAGTGTGCGGACTCTAATCTGGGAGAACCAGGTTTAATTCCCCACTACTCCACTTGCACCTGCTGGATGACCTTGGGCAAGCCATACTTCTGTCACAGCTGTTCTTGAAAAAGAGCTGTTTCTCTCAGAGCTCTCTCAGCCCCATCTACCTCCCAGGGTGTCTGTTGTGGGGGGGGGGGAGTTTGTAAACCACTCTGAGACTCATTTGGGTAGTGAAGGGCGGGGTAGTAATCCCATATCTTCTTCTTCTTCTCTGCTGCCTTATCTCTTAGCTGAAACTACTGACCTTGGTACTTAGCTCCTTTCAGGTTCCTGGGAATGTGCACTCGTTAGTTTTAAGTGCACTTCTGTCTACCTTTTGATTGGCCTGCCTCGTCCTGCCTCCAGCAGGAGGGCCCCGTTTGAATCCACTATAACTTCCCCTCTCCCACCTTTAGCTTTAGTCTTGACACTGATCGTATGATCAGATGACCTGCCTTTAATGTACTTGGGGCTCTTTTTGTAGCAGGAACTCCTTTGCATATTAGGCGACACACCCCTAATGTACGGCAATTCTCCAAGAGCCAGTTTGGTGTAGTGGTTAAGTGCGTGGATTCTAATCTGGGAGAACCGGGTTTGATTCCCCACTCCTTCACATGCAACTGCTGGATGACGGGCAAGACATAGTTCTGACAAGAGCAGTCCTTGAAAAAGAGCAGTTTCTGTCAGAGCTCTCTCAGCCCCACCTACCTCACAGGGTGTCTGTTGTGGAGAGGGGAAGGGAATGGAGTTTGTAAGCCACTCTTAGACTCCTTTGTGTAGTGAAGGGCGGAGTATAAATCCAATCTCCTCTTCTTCTTCTTACAGAGCTCTTCTTACAGGGGCTACTGTAAGCTCTTGGAGGATTGGCTACATCAGGGGTGTGTCGCCTAATATGAAAAGGAGTTCCTGTTACAAAAAGAGCCCTGACTGTACTCAATAAATGTGATCCTTCTGAAGGAACGTTGTTGGGACTGATGGTTGTGGGACTCTGACATAAATCCTATTGCCAGAACACTTTGAGCTCCAAGGTGGTGACACCCCAAAAAATCTCACAACAGACTGGACTGGGGAGTGATTAGGGTTGGGTTATGCCTCTCTGGAACTGGTTGTCAGGTAAAAGTGTTAGTGAATGAAGGATGCTGGATAGCCACACTATTTTTATGCTATGTAGCAGAGAGGGTGTAGATCTCTGTTAGCCTCAACTAGTCGGTGTCCTCACAGAATTTGGGAAAGGAAATGTTTTTGCCAGTTTTGTGGATGTCAGAAAGAGTGAGATTGGCACATAATCTGAGGAAGCAGGTTTCACAGGGGAGAGCAGTCACTAAGAAGGCCCTCCTTTCCACACTCTGAGCATTCAAAATGTTTTTTCCATGTGGGTTCTTAGGGTCCTGTTGAAGATGACAACTCAAACTGAATCCCGTATCCCACTTCTAGGATTCAAAATCTTCTCCCCTCTGTGGGTTCTCTGATGCTCCTGAAGACTGCTACTCCTGCTAAATCTCTTCCCACACACCGAGCATTCAAAATGTTTCTCCCCTGTGTGGATTCTCCGATGCTTCTGAAGATTGCCACTCACACTGAATTTCTTTCCACACTGTGAGCATTCAAAAGGTTTCTCCCCTGTATGGGTTCTCTGATGCGTCTGAAGATGGCCACTCACCCGGAATTTCTTTCCACACAGTGAGCATTCAAAAGGTTTCTCCCCTGTGTGGGTTCTCTGATGCACCTGAAGATGGCCACTCACACAGAATTTCTTTCCACACTGAGAGCATTCAAAAGGTTTCTCCCCTGTGTGGGTTCTCTGATGCTTCTGAAGATGGCC
>NW_015167757.1:6982-18740 GCF_001447785.1 Gekko japonicus
CTTACTGAATTTCTTTCCACACTCTGAGCATTCAAAACGTTTCTCCCCTGTGTGGGTTCTCTGATGCTTCTGAAGACTGCCACTCTTACTGAATTTCTTTCCACATTCTGAGCATTCAAAAGGTGTCTCCCATGTGTGGGTTCTTTCATGTCGTTGAAGACTGCCACTCCTACTGAATTTCTTTCCACACTCTGAGCATTCAAAACGTTTCTCCCCTGTGTGGGTTATTTTGTGTTGCTTAAGTTGGCCACTCACACGGAATTTCTTTCCACACTGTGAGCATTCAAAAGGTTTCTCCCCTGTGTGGGTTCTCTGATGCGTCTGAAGAGCGCCACTCTGACTGAATCTCTTTCCACACTGTGAGCATTCAAAAGGTTTCTCCCCTGTGTGGGTTCTCTGATGCGTCTGAAGAGCGCCACTCTGACTGAATCTCTTTCCACACTGTGAGCATTCAAAAGGTTTCTCCCCTGTGTGGGTTCTTTGGTGCCGTTGAAGAGTGGTACTGTGACTGAATCTTTGCCCACAAACTGAGCATTCAAAAGGTTTCTCCCCTGTGTGGGTTCTCTGATGCTGTTGAAGTTGGCCACTCCGACTGAATTTCTTTCCACACACCACGCACTCAAAGGGCTTCTCCCCTGTGTGGGTTCTTCGGTGCTGTTGAAGAGTGCTACTATGACTGAACCTCTTTCTGCATTCTAAGCATTCAAAAGGTTTCTTCCCTCTGTGTATTCTTTGGTGCACAAGGAGCTGTGATCGATTTCTGAAGTCCTTTCCACACTGAATGCATTTACTTCCCTTCATTATCTTGGGGTTTGGCAAATATACATGACCCTTTCTTCCATCTTTCTTCTCAATCGTATGGCCGCCTTTCTTCCTCCTTGGTCTGCCTCGATTCCTAATGTTTTCTTTCAAATCTTCATTTTTAACTGTATCTGCCCTTTGCTGATGAAGTCCCTCACCCTCCTCATTCCTCTGATCATCCTCTCCTGGAATAAACAGATATCCTGTTAGCACCTAGGAGGGCTGGTATGGTTCAAAGGCAGTAGGAAAGGACTGACCGCCCTTTGCCTTGCGTGATATTAACCACCACCCTCCACCTTTCTCCAGAATATATAGTATTTAAGGATACCCCACCCACCCCAAGAACCACAGCGAAGCTCTTGCCGAGAAAGAGTTTCCAAGCCTCCAGATTTCAGGGCCCCAGAAGTCCTCTCTCCCCTCCCTCGTTACCCAGCAGGCTGTATGACTGTCCCAAACCAAATGCTGCTGAGAAGTGAATCCCCCATGGCCGTTCCTTGCTTGTTCCCTTGACGTAACCGTGAAGGATACTCACTCTCAGGCAGCTCATCAGGGAAGGAGATATGATCTTGAAATTGTCTTGAGGAACTCTCCAGCCTTTCTTTGGATGCGAGGCCGTTGTCTGTCTCCACCATAGTCTCTCGTATAGTTCTAGCTTTTTCACAGAGAGAGAGAGAGAGAGAAAATGATCATCCTTATAGAAGGAAGGAAAGAGATTGAAGAGTAAATATTCTTCTGGAGGGATGGAACCAGGGTCAAGATGAAAGCCCACAATCCCAACCAGTTTAAGGGGGATGGATCTGTGAGGCAAAGCTCCCTTCTTCCCCCAAGGGTTCACATGATTATTAAGTGGACTGCTCTGACTTGCAGGTGTTTGTGATTTGAGTCTCCCTGCAGCTAACCTTCTGATCTTCTTCAAGGCCAGACTCCAGAGTGTGGTCATTGGTTAATCGTGAGCACCTGTAAGCAGTTGTGTAAACGGGAGGGAGGGGGGGATTAGGAGGGTGCTGACTGTCCGCTAGGCCTCTGTCTTTCCTAGCTGCCATGGGAGTGAGGGGTGACTCTGGAATGTTAACCTTCAACTCTGCCATGTCTTCGATGTTTCCATGATCTCTTCTGCCCAAAGTGACCACAAAAAGAAGCCAGCACCCCAGACCCAAGGAGTCCATGCGAGAATGGTGGATGAGGCAAGGTGTGTGCCTGAGCTCTGGAGAACCAGATCAGTACGCCACTTTGTGCCCAGCCAAACGGACAGCCCGGCCAAGGGGGGAGAGCAGCCGCGAGATGCAGCTCTGAGGTGCAGCCAAAACCTGGAGGAGCACAGCTCACGCAACCGAAGGCTCTCCAGCAGAGATCGTGTGCCCCAGCCGGCAGGGAAAGGCCGGGACCTGCTGTAAGAGGCACGACCCAGCAGGTCCAAAAACAGGCAGCGCCACGTTCGGTGAGCAACACTCCCACTGCCATGTTTTTCATGACTATGTCACTCAAAAGCCCCGAGATGGGCACCCAAGTGAGGGTGCGGCCTGTAGTGGACTCTGGGTGTGCTGCTAGAGACTTAGCAAGCCTGGCCATAGTCACGGGGTTGGGGGTTCCAGTGCAAACGCTTCAAGAGTGACTCATCTTTACCCAAACGGATGGCTCCACTATGAGGGAGGCGTGCAAATACCAGACTGTACCAGTGATAATGGGGACGGGGAGCTCCCACCGGGAGCAAAGAGCGTCTGTCATAAATCCTATGGCCAGATTTCCCATGGTGCCAGGGAACCCCTTCCTGCGAGACCACGGCCCCCATATACAGTGGGGTGCAGGCGTGTTACATTTTCCTGACCCCAAATGTGATGGACATGCGTGGAAAGTGGAGAGGCTGCCCTCCCTGAGCGAGCTTGTCTAGCCCAAGAAGAGCTCGATTCCATCCCGGAGGAGTACGGAGACCTCGCCCGGGTGTTTGAGGAAGAGGAGGCAGATAAACTCTCCCCCACACACACACCGTAATGCAGACTGTGCCACAGAGATTTTACCGGGGCATTATATGCCGAAAGGAACTTGTGGAAGGTTCTTGTAGAAAGAAAAAGAGGAGCTGCGGTCGTTCACTGACAGAAACTTAGCATGGGGGTTCATCCGACCTGCCTCCTCGCCTTTAGGGCTCCTGTCCTCTTCTGGAAAAAGAAGGACAGGGGGTTGAGGCTATGTACGGATCGTAGGGGTTTGAACGGTGTCTCTACCACCAACGACTACCCTCTCCCGCTGATCAAAGACCTTTTGGTTGAAGTTACCCAAACGGATGGCTCCACTATGAGGGAGGTGTGCAAATACCAGACTGTACCAATGATCATGGGGACGGGGAGCTCCCACCGGGAGCAAAGAGCGTCTGTCATAAATCCTATGGCCAGATTTCCCATGGTGCCAGGGAACCCCTGCCTCCGAGACCACGGCCCCCATATACAGTGGAGTGCAGGCGTGTTACATTTTCCTGACCCCAAATGTGATGGACATGCGTGGAAAGTGGAGAGGCTGCCCTCCCTGAGCGAGCCTGTCTAGCCCAAGAAGAGCTCGATTCCATCCTGGAGGAGTACAGAGACCTCGCCCGGGTATTTGAGGAAGAGGAGGCAGATTAACCCCCCCACCACCACCGTAATGCAGACTGTGCCACAGAGATTTTACCGGGGCATTATATGCCGAAAGGAACTTGTGGAAGGTTCTTGTAGAAAGAAAAAGAGGAGCTGCGGTCGTTCACTGACAGAAACTTAGCATGGGGGTTCATCCGACCTGCCTCCTCGCCTTTAGGGCTCCTGTCCTCTTCTGGAAAAAGAAGGACAGGGGGTTGAGGCTATGTACGGATCGTAGGGGTTTGAACGGTGTCTCTACCACCAACGACTACCCTCTCCCGCTGATCAAAGACCTTTTGGTTGAAGTTACCCAAACGGATGGCTCCACTATGAGGGAGGTGTGCAAATACCAGACTGTACCAATGATCATGGGGACGGGGAGCTCCCACCGGGAGCAAAGAGCGTCTGTCATAAATCCTATGGCCAGATTTCCCATGGTGCCAGGGAACCCCTGCCTCCGAGACCACGGCCCCCATATACAGTGGAGTGCAGGCGTGTTACATTTTCCTGACCCCAAATGTGATGGACATGCGTGGAAAGTGGAGAGGCTGCCCTCCCGGAGGGAGCCTGTCTAGCCCAAGAAGAGCTCGATTCCATCCTGGAGGAGTACAGAGACCTCGCCCGGGTATTTGAGGAAGAGGAGGCAGATTAACCCCCCCACCACCACCGTAATGCAGACTGTGCCACAGAGATTTTACCGGGGCATAAGATGCCCAAAGGGAACCTGTATGCCATGAAGAAGGGAAAGAAGAGCTGTGGAAGTTCACTGACAGAAACTTAGCACGGGGGTTCATCCGACCTGCCTTCTTGCCTTTTAAGGCTCCTGTCCTCTTCTGGAAAAAGAAGGACAGGGGGTTGAGGCTATGTACGGATCATAGGGGTTTGAATGGTGTCTCTACCACCAACGCCTACCCTCTCCCGCTGATCAAAGACCTTTTGGTTGAAGTCACGAGGGACAAAATCTTCTCAAAGTTGGATCCGAGAGACACCGACTTCCGAGTGTGCATTCGAGAGGGGGATGAGCACAAAACAGCATTTTGTGTAACCTGACTCCTGACGACGGCTTCTGAAACTCTGACTGCAAATCTCCGATAACCTTAAATTGTGTATTGACCTGATATTTGAACTCTGCTCTCGTTTCTCTGCCTTATCTGGTGCCCTGACCTCAGCCTGTGTTTTTGGATTTTCCGTGCCCTGCCTGAGCAATCGTGACACTTAAGACGTTGTATGAACAGCGGCTTTTTGCCAGGCTTTCTAAATGTGAATTCCACAAGAAGGAAGTGGACTTCCTAGGTTACCAAATCTCTGGAAAGGGGTTGACGATGGACCCCCATAAGGTGGCGGATGGGGTGAACCGGGAGAACCGGGAGGCCCCCCCGCACTAGAAGGAAACTCCATTCTTGGGCTTTGCCAATTTCTACCGTCCCTTCATCCTCAACTTCGCTCAAGTGAGTTTGCCCCTCACAGATTATTTAAAGACAAAAGGGAAGGGACTAAGAAAGCACGAAGCCAAGTGCCAAACTGAATTGGATGCCAGAGTGCCAACACTCTTTTGATAAACTCAAAGAGCCGTTTACCTCTGAGCCTTTCTTGCACCATCCCAATGAAAATAAAATGTTTGTGGTCCAAGTTGATGCTTCGGCTGTTGCTATGGAGGGAGACGATCCTACAGAATTTCCAATTACTCCTCCATCCAACAGAAAGCAGATGAGTGTTGGTATCAAGGGGACAAATTGTTTGTGCCACTGGCCCTGCTGGGGAGGTGTTGCATTTCGGGCATGAAGCCAAGCTGGGCGGACACTTTGGTTATTTCAAAACCCTTCACCTCCTTCAGTGGCAGTTTTGGTGGCCGCACATGCAAACTGACATTTCCCAATATGTGAGGTCCTGCGAAACCTGTTTAATGGGAAAACAGAGGCCGAGCAAACCTCTGGGGACGCTCTGCGCCCACTAGAGACTCCTGGCCAACCCAGGGAAGCTATTTCCATGGACTTTATTACTGACTAGCCTCCAAGCAAGGGGAAAACGGCGATCTGGGTGATTGTAGACCCGTACTCCAAGCAGGCTCATTTCATCCCGTGTAAAACTCTGCCAACCACCAAGGCATTGGCTAAACTGTTCACGCACCACAATGTGAGATTGCATTCTATTCCTAACAAAATAATTTCAGACCGGGGAGCTCAGTTTGTTGCCAAGCTTTTCAAAGAGCTCCTACAGGTTCTGGGCATTGAGAGGGGTCTCAGCAGTGCCCACCACCCTGAGACTGATGGGCAGACTGAGCGTGTCAACCAAACAGTGGAACAGTTCCTTCGGTGTTTTACAAATTATTTAACAGGACAATTGGGCTGAGTTGCTGCCCTGTGCTCTACGGGACTGTCTCCCTTTAGAGCAATGCATGGCTACAAGGGGGCTCCCCTGCGTACGTTGGGGACTCCTGACCCCAGTCCGGGAGATCTCCAGACCCGGTGGCAAAGCCTACAGGAACAAGGGTCTGTGATCCAAAAGACTTTAGCTAAAGCCAAAGCGGAGTACAAAACCCAAGCCAATAAGGGGCGTGCTCCAGGGTGGGATTTACAGCCAGGAGACTCGGTGTCCTTATCCACTAAGAACTTGAGAGGACTCCAGCTCAGGAGGAAATTGGGCTGGAAGTATATTGGTCCCTTTAAGGTCTTGCGTAAAATGAATGATGTGACTGTTGAACTTGAATCACCCAAGACCCTTAAAGATGTGCATCCTGCATTTCATTTCAGCTTGCTGAAGAGAGACCCGGGACCGAACAAGTGGAGACCTCGACCACCTGCCCCTCGGCCTCTGATGATGAATGGTGAGCCACATCAAGAGGTGACTGAAATCTTGGACTCTAAACTTACGCCTGTTTCTCATTATCATCTGATTAAACAGAAGGACTTTGACCTCTCACATAATAAATGAGTACAAGATTGTCATGTTAATGCCCCTAAACTTGTGCGTGCCTTTCCCAGAATGTATCCAAACAAACCTGGTGGATGAGATCTTTGGAAGGGCAGTATGCCAGCTAGGCCTCTGTCTGTCCTAGCTGCCATGGGAGTGAGGGGTGACTCTGGAATGTTACCTTTCAATTGTGCTGTGTCTTCAGTGTTTCCATGATCTCTGTTGCCTAAGCATTTGACCTTCATCGCCTGGTGTTGTATTTCTCCTGGGAAGTAGGGCCCGTTACTTTGGCAGGCTTCGACCGGGCTCCTTATTGGCCCTAGGCCATCAGGGGGTCTGCTTGAATCCTGTATATCTGTCTGCCTCACATGTTTTCTCTTCAGTTCTAACAGGAAATGGTTAAGATACTCTGCATACTCTCAACGTCTCAATAAATTTTACTTCTCTGAATGAAAGCTGTTAGGCACTGAGTGCTGCAGGAGTCGGACACTGATAGCCCATGCTAACTGTATACACGTACCTTCCTAGTACGCCTTGATATCTTCTTGCTCCATCACAATGTAGAGTAGAGTAAGTTTGGCTACAGCTGGAATACTTCCGCTGCAACAAGAGGTGCCATCTTATACCAAGTGTTTCATTAGCCCCTTAAGGACTAAGAAAATATGTGGCGGAGTAGGAGCTTTCATGAGTCACTGCTCACTTCTTCAGATATTGCTGGAAGCTGCCCTGAGTCCTGCTTGCAGGGAAAGGAGCGGGATGTAAGCTGAGCAACTATCTGAAGAAGGGAGCCGTGAGTCACAAAAGCTCCTCCCCCGCCACACGTTTCCTTAGTCCTGAAGGTGCTCCTGGACTCTGGCTCTTTTCTACGCTGCAGACAGACAAACGCGGCCACCCATCTTCAGAACATCAGAACATCAGAGACGCCAATGTTGGATCAGGCCAAAGGCCCATCCAGTCCAACACTCTGTGTCACACAGTGGCCAGAAATACCAGTGCCATCAGGAGGTCCAGCAGTGGGGCCAGGACATTAGAAGCCCTCCCACTGTTGACCCCCCCCAAGCACCAAGAAGACAGAGCATCACTTGCCCCAGAGCCCCTAGCTATACCTTGTGGCTAATAGCCACTGATGGACCTCTGCTCCATATGCTTATCTAATTCCCTTTTGAAGCCGTCCATGCTTGTAGCACCCACCACTTCCTGTGGCAGTGAATTCCAAGTGTTAATCACTCTTTGGGTGAAGAAGGACGTCCTAGATAGAACCGTTGGCTTCTCTTGTTTTTCTGCTGCTAAGTTGATGAAACTATGTTGTTTGGAGATGACTGACTTTTAAAATAATTTAAAGGAGTCTGCTTTCCTTGTGTGCCCCCTCCTCGTGAACCCACTGAACTGGGTGCTGCTCAGGTACAAGGAGTGGTGGCCCAGGGGGACCCAGGCTTCGGTTCCTGACAGGATCATTTCCAGTTCAGAGGCAGAGCATTGTTTGTAACCCCACCCGGGGAGAAGGGTGTGTCGTAAAGACTGGCCACAGAGAAATGAGGATGTGGCCCCTTCCAGAGTCTTTCTCAGGGCCTCTCATCATAAGAACATAAGAAGAGCCCTGCTGGATCAGACCAGTGAGAGTTCATCTAGTCCAGCATCCTGTCTCACACAGTGGCCAACCTCTGGAGGGCCAACAACAGGGCACAGAGGCCGAGGCCTTCCCCTGAGAAGAACCCCAGAAGAGCCCTACTGGGTCAGACCGGAGAGGTCCCATCTAGTCCAGCCTCCGGCCTCACACAGGGGCCAGCCAGTTCCTCTGGAGGGCCAGCAACAGGGCAGAGAGGCTGAGGTCTTCCCCTGGTGTCACCTGGGATTCAGAGGTCTACCACTTCTGAACATGGAGGTTCCATTTAGTCCCTATGGCTGCTAGCCCCCGATAGACCTCCCCATGTCATCTCAGCCACCCTACCCATCCCTCCATCATGTGGCAGGGAGTTCCACCGGCTGTGCGAAGAACTGCTCCGAACCCTGCCGGCAGACCATTAGAATGCTGCCCAGACCACTTGGCTGTCGTTTGCGAACTGCCCGGCCCCCCTCCCGAGGCCCCCGGGTGGGCGCGGGGAAAAGGCTGGGCGGGCCGGTGAGCCCTTTAAGGGGCGAGCGAGGCGTCACCCTCCCAGCCAGGCTGCACCAGCCGCTCCCATATGAAATCTCCTTTGCCTCAGGCCAGGAGACCTTCTCTGGCATGGGTGATGGGAACAACACTGGCCTCAGTCACCCCTGGGCAAGAACACACACACACGAACAGCACATGGAGCTGCCTTCTGCAGAATTCAGACCCTTGGGCCACTG
This sequence comes from Gekko japonicus, assembly GCF_001447785.1. NCBI lineage: Eukaryota > Metazoa > Chordata > Lepidosauria > Squamata > Gekkonidae > Gekko > Gekko japonicus. The sequence goes on from NW_015167757.1 coordinate 15,628, forward strand.
AAGTCAGTCTTATCCACTCAATCCAGCAGTGGTTCTCCAAGGGCTCAGGAAGAGGTCTTTCCCATCACCTCCTGCCTGTTCCTTTTAACTGGGGATGCCGGGGACTGAACCTGGGACCTTCCGCAGGCCAAGCTGAGGCTCTGCCAGTGAGCCACAGCCCCTCCCCAGGTAGTGGGACAGGCCTCAGAACGGTGTGTTGCTGTTCAATATTCTGATTCATGCCTCATCCCAAAGGCAGCAATTTGCACCTTTGGCACCCATGAGAGATCCTTACCCAGAAAGGCCACATTCCCATAGTTCTCCAGCATGACTTCCCTGTGCAGAGCTCTCTGTCCCGGATCCAGCAGGGCCCACTCTGCCTCCGTGAAAGAGACGGACACCTCCTCAAAGGAAAAGGGACCCTGAAGGAAAAAGAGGATTCCCTCGTCAGGGATCAGGACAGGCAAAGATTGCACACGGGAAGGGATGGTACGGGGAAAGGGAACGGCGTTCAGAGGGTCTCTCGCCCGCCCACCTTGTAGAAACTGGAGGAGCAAAAGACCCCCTGGGAACGGAGGAGGGACCGAGGCTGTCCGCCCCGCTCATCTCGCCTACCTGGACTGGAGGGGCAGCAGCTGTTTCCACACCTCTGAAGAGACAATGGCTCAGCGGCATCTCTTCACTGCCTGTTCCGGAGACAAAGAAGGGAGGGAGGAAGTTTGCTTGTTTCTTTCCTGCTTCACACACATACCCCCTTCCCCAGGAGTCTGAAACCTTTCCCTGGCAGCACACTCAGTTGTTGGAAGCTGCCCTGAGCCCTCCTTGCAGGGAACGGAGCGGGATACAAGTTGAATAAACAAACAAAGTAACAAATTATTCAGGAATTTTATTAAATTCTGACAGAGGCAGAAGAGAAGCACCAGGTGCCTCTGAACCTGGCCTACGGGGAGGGGAAGAGGGGGGGGGAAATGACGATACAGGACGCCGCACCTTGTGGCCGAAGGGGCCTGCCCTCCAAGGGGTTCCCACCTCCCTGGAGAGGCTTCTCTTTCTCTCTCCCTCTCCAGGAACCCACCACCAACACCTGCCCTCTGAAAGGAATTGCCCCACAGGAGGGTCAGGACTCCCTGCTTCCTTTCCAAGCTGTGAGGCCTGGCCTTGGTGTCTCCCGCTGCCCAGCGTCTGGTCAGCATGGGGACAGTATTTCATTCTTCTCCTGAGTCTGAATTCTCTACCCATCAAATTCACAGGGTGCCCCAATCTCACCCAGGCACAATGAGTCCTCCTCACCTCCGGAGAGGGCATCTTGGGCACGCTCCACGTCCTGCGCCCTCTGCCCTTGCTCCAAGGAAGCTCCATCCGCCTCAGGGAGTGTACCTTGTATCTTCAGAGAAGGTCCCCATGTCTGAAACAGCAGCGAGGGAGAGGGGTAAGAGATGGAATGGAAAAGGGACCAAGGAATGGATCCTGCCCCACTCCCAGACTCTGCACCCTTCCATCAGCAGACCTGGTGAGTTATCGGGAGGAATAAGAAATTCTCTCGTAGAAGAGAAGAGGCTGCTGAAGGAGGCCGTTAAACCTCCCATTTGGATGATTAACACTTGGTCACATGTCTGGCAGGGAACCTTTAGGATAAGGCCAGATATATCCTTGTTTGAGCTGGAGATATCTGGAGGGAATCCCCTCACCTGTTCTGCCTGCCTCTCCTCCTCTGCCTGACTCAGGAGGAAACCTTCGGCCAGGGCCACCGCCTGGGAACTGGTCTCCGGCCCACACCCTCTGACCCAGCCCTGCATTTCCTGGGGCAGGAGAGTCAGGAACGGCTCCAGGATCACCAGGTCCAGGATCTGCCTCTTGGTGTGCGTCTCCGGCTTCAGCCACTGGCTGCAAAGTCCGTGGAGCCGGCTGCAAACCTCTCGGGGCCCGTCGGCCTCACGGTAGCGGAACTGCCGGAAGCGTTGGCAATGTTCCTCTGGGACTGCAGTGAGCTGAGAATGGATCTCTGGCACCGGGTCTTCCCAGAATTCAGCACCATTCCCAGCTTGGGTGGGATGGGGGCCTTTCCTCGCTGTCTTGCCAGTTCCAGGTCCTTCTGGGTTCTGCTCGTCCATCTCCTTCCCCTTCTCTTGGGTCACCTCTGATGGTGTAGAGATGCCTTCAGTCACCTGGCTACGAAGAGGGGCTTCTCTCTGCGGGAGGGGGGGAGGAGAGACACAGACAGTCACATGGGAAGCCAAAGAGAATGGAGATACACCACTGAGTATCACACACCTTCACAGGCTCAGGAGACACACGAGAACTGCCCTGGTGGATCAGAACAAAAGGGCTTCTTGTGGTTTGTAGACCAGGTTCAATATCATTTATGTATATTACAAATCAAGCTGTTATAGATATGCCACTAAGGTTCTTTGGCAGAGTTAAATGTCTCTTTTTTCCTCTTGAAGGATGTTAACAAGTTAGCCTCTCATCACATTGGCTCCGTCTGTCCCAGGGGCTAATTCTGTGAACTGAGAGGGTCAAGGTAACACTATATTATATAAAAATACAAATGTTTATTAAGGTGTACACATGTTAAAACATACTGTGGTTAAAATTCAGATTTTAAAAGCTTTTCTAATACAAATACACTTGACGGGTAAACACTTTTTAACTCAGGTCACCACTGAGGAAGGCCCGAAGGGGCCGAAACGCTTTTGGTCCTAAGTTAAAAAGAAGAATGTTATGTTATGAAATGTATAAGATTGGTACAAATATGTGGAATGAAAAATGGAAAAAACTGAAAAATAAATTTATATATAAAAAAAGAAGATCCACCAGTGGGGCCAGGACATTAGAAGCCCTCCCACTGTTGACCCCCCAAGCACCAAGAAGACGGAGCATCACTGGCCCCAGAGCCCCTATCTATACGTTGTGGCTAATAGCCACTGATGGACCTCTGCTTCATATGCTTATCTAAGTCCCTTTTTTAAGCCGCCCATGCTTGTAGCCACCACCACATCCAGTGGCAGTGAATTCCATGTGTTCATCACGCTCTGGGTGAAGAAGGACTTCCTTTTATCCGTTCTAACCCGACCGCTAAGCAATGGAGTCTTATGAGCAAAAAAACTACTCTATGAGCTACTGGCATTAAAGTT